>NW_021680667.1:182479-199203 GCF_001412515.2 Diachasma alloeum | reverse complement strand
TTCCCCTTCCCCCACCACCACAAGGGAAGGTATATAAGGACTGCCCCCACACATCGGAGCTCAGAATCGGAGCTCATAGCCCTGAAGATGCAGACTGCAATGTTTGCGAAACGTCGGCGCAATGCTGAAACTCAACGCGGCATCCATCCGGAAGCCAACCAAGTCATTAATAATGGCCGCGAAAGCCTCAAAACTAAGATAATTACGGAGATGTTTATTTTTGTTATGCAAAACTAGATATAATTGTAACTGAAATTAAATGACGTGGAGAGGAGGCCTGTGTAGATGTAAAAATGTAAAAGTAACATCAAAGAAATAAAGTATTCTATTCTATTCTATAATACGCTACACTATATGGTACATGTTTTTGGTAGATTTTAGTATTATCATCATTATTATGGGGCACTTTTCCTAATAATCATTCAGTATCGGCATATACAACAAAGGGTATCCGGAACTGATGCTTGAAATTTTTGAATTTTAAATATTTATCATTATTAGTAGGCAATATCATACGACACTTACTTATTAATATGCAATCCAACCTGTTTTGCATAGGATCCCTTTAGTTTGAAATGACACAAGCATCTATCGCATATATATGCACGTTGATTACCCTTCGATAATTGGCTACTGAGTAGTCTGGAGAAATTGGAGATCCACGCGTAATGATAAATTTTTTCAGCCGGTTATTGATCATCAATTTTTTCTGTCATCAACATATCGATGGTATTTTCAGCTTCTTGCAGTATTGTTGGGGGTCGCGAGCTCAGATATAAAGGCACGATCCATTCTCGCCATATTTCCCCATCACATTTAATCATATAAACATTTATTGATAGCTAATTCAGTTTTTCAAATTTTGGTATATCCTTTATAGTGATAGGATAATTGAACATACCGAATTTGTTAATGACTGTACTGAATGGTGGATAGGAATTCGGTCGATTTTTCGGTTGAACATTACACCGAGTCGCCATGATGGACCATAGGAAGAGTCATCATCATTTCGAACATTGACCACGGCGTGTTTCAGCTGAATCCATCATGGAAGCTCAACAAAACTCGAACCTCCTCGTAATGGGTGATATTCATTAATATTGTCACGTATTTGCCCTTTTCCTCTCTATCAACCACCTTCATGTATGATCATCTCTTTCTTTCCCGTTATTCTTTGGTTCGTGATCTAGAATCCGCGGACGTGTCATTTTATTTTATTGTATCTTTTACTATTCTTTTCTTTCTTTCTTTCTTTTATTTGATTAATCGCATGTAACTCAACATTGGTGTCAGAAGTTGAAGTGTAGTAAACGTGTTTTGAAGAAAAATTTCCTGGATTACTGATTAAAAATGCAGTCTCCGAGGGACAGAAATTTCGACGTCAGAACGGCCCACCCTGTAAGGAATCCTACGTTCATGGACGCTCTGGATGTTATTGGAATCCAACTTGGAATTCAGCAGGAGGTCCGATCAGCAATAGGAGACCTAAAACATTATCACCGATCTTTTGGGACAACAAGGGCAAAATTGGAAGCCGCACATGGAAGTGGAGACAAAGAATTTTGTGGAAAATTCTATCCGAATTAACAACATCTTGGAATATTTGACGAAAAATTCTTCGGAGATGGTGACACATATGACAGCGACACTCCAATGTCAATTCGAAGCCGCCGTCATCCAAGCTATCGAAAATTCAGTCTGAAAGGAGGTCCACAACATGCGAGATGAATAAATGGAAGTTTTGATAGTTAAGTCAATTACACCTCGCAATCCTAACCCAGCTTTTCCTCAACATTCTAACACCAAACCTAATCCAACCAAGTCTAATCAATCACCAAACCCAAGTCTAATCAAACTTTCTTTAATCAACCTTTCTCTACACTTCCAATTCCTTCTGATTCTCATTCATACAAACGACATTTAGTTGATTTACCGCAATTTAACGGGACAACACCGTGGACTCAGTATGAACGATTCTTCGACGTAATTTCAAAAGAAAATAGGTGGTCAGATAGAGTTTCTGCCTCCTATTTATTGTCGTCTCTTCGTGATAAAGCTTTATCGGTCGTAGATAAAATTCCCGCTTATGAATTAACGGATTCGAGTAAATTGAAAGAAATTGTTAATAATCGATTCGGGGAACAAAAACTTTATCGCGTTTACCATCAGAAATTACGGGCTCGAGTCCAACAAAAAAATTAAGATTTTAAAATTTTCGCGGAAGACGTGGAAAAATTGACTCATCTCGGGTATCATGATGCCCCAGAAACATTTAAAGATAAGGTTACATGCGATCAGTTTATTCCCGAGTTGAACGATACTGGAATTGAAACCGCATTACGTTTAGAACATTTTGAGAATCTCCATTCAGAACTTCAACGTGCTTTGGAGATGCATGCGGTACATAATATCGCAAAAAATGAAAGATTGAATCAAAATTCAGATTCTAACCAGAATAACCAATTGAATAATTCCTATCGATCTCGAAATAATTATAATAATCAACCTAATCGACGTAATATTATTTGTAATATTTGTCGAACTCCTGGACATTATGCCAATGAATGTCGTCAAGACTTCCGTAATTCCAACTCAAATAGGAATTATAATCAAAACTCTTCGGCACCGGGTAATTTAAATCAAAATCGTTTCTCCAATCAACGATCAAATACAAATTTTAATAATAACGGAAATCGCAATCAAAATCAAAGCTCAAATACGAATTTACGGAATCAAAACGGGAATAATCAACGCGCGAATCGTTTCTTCACTCAGGAACGAAATGAAATAGATATACCCGTACACTCAAGAATTTTTACTCCGTCTCCACGTCCGAATGAACGGAATTCAACACTTCCGGTTCGAATGGATTCATCCCATTTAAACTAGGCGCAGTCAACTTGGAAAAGGTCAGGTTGACTTCACCTATCCCAAAAGCCTGTTACCATACAATTTCCTCTGATCCAAAATCGAATTTACACCTTTTAGTGTATGGAACAATTAATAATCATTATTGTCCCATGATAATTGATACTGCTTCCGATATCACGATCATCAATCCAAGGCTATTTTCTTTCAATTTGAATTGTTTACCATCGGTCAATAAATTATACTCAATATTCACTAGCAGCGGTTCTCGACTCCAATATATTGCGATTAAAAAAGTAACTATCATTATTAGCGACCTTGTTGTAATTATTGATGCCGTCTTTGCGAATATCGAACTTCATTGTATCCTTGGTTTGGATTTCATTTCAGCTTCTGGGCTTTTGCATAAAATTCAAACTGTAATTAATCGGCAATTTAACCTCCATTCTTCAGAAAAGATTGTTTCAACTTATCAAACGAGCATCAAAAATCAAGTTCAAATAATTATTCCACAATTTTTATCCAAATTGTTTGATTTATCAATTCACTTATTAAATGAAGATCAAATTGTTTTGGTTAGAAAATTTATTTTCAACTTTCAGAATTGTTTTGCCAAAAATAATAAAGATCTGGGTAAATATTCAGAAATTTGTAAGGAATTCTGGGAATTCCTTAGGCGATCCCGAGACCATCGAGAACGTCGAATTAAGCGTGAGTCAGACAAAGACCCAGAGCGTTTATTCTAAATAATTTTTGACAAGCAGAATTTCGTATTAGCTATCTTTCGGTGATCGCTTCACGTTATATCCCGTTTTTCGTTTCACGAATATATTGACAGTTAGGTATAATTTTTTTCGGGTAATATTTTTGTGATATGTGTTAGGAATTTGAATAAGTTAGCTATCGGGGACCTACAGATTTTCGTTGTTTGGGACAAAATATTATCGAGCCACGTGATTATTGACAAGAATTCTCCCTTACGGTTTAATCTTCGGGGATGTGTGAAGGCCCAGATGAAATGCTGGCGCTCAGGGTATGGATTTATCGGGATGAGACAGTTTCGGTTTTCGGTTTCGGTGGAAGGTCACACGGCCAATCGCGACCGTTGCAACCGTGTGAATTGCCAAGGTCGCTATAAATTTTAGAGGATCAAGTTTTGTATTATGGTGCATTATGTGTTCTGTTGAATTTTAGTTTTTGGTGTATCATGCGTTTCTGCCCCGATAATCCTTGAGAATGCAACCCCGAAGAGATAATGATAGTTTGTAGATCTTATCTGGGCTAATTACCGCCCTTTAACTCCGTTTCATTTTCTTTTGTTTTGGTCTGTTGTCGCTTCAGGTTGAATCGAATTACGCGTTTATGGCTATTAGATTGACGTCTCCCTTTAGCAGCTTCTTCGTACCTAGTGCTGGACATTTGCCTACGTCACAGCGGCTGACCCCACTACGTGGATATAGCGCTCTCGTTCCATCTTTTGGCATTAGATACTCGCTCTCCTTTCACTTTTGGGGTATAAATTGAGCAATTTTTGCGTATTCGAGAGTTAGTTGCGAAGATTAGTTGAGAAGAGTAGTCGAGTATTCAAGGAGTCGGTGACTAACCCTCATTGAGTCCATGGCCTTCGGGCAGAATGCCTTTGGGAGAATTCTGCATCTAACCAGAAGTTTAGATGAGATTTTGGGGTTTCGACTCGCGTTGCCGCATGGGTTTCGTAATCATCCGGAGTTGTGCCGCAGAACTCTTTTGAGGATTATTGTAGAGTTGGATTGTTCCTTTTTTTGTGCATAAGTATGAGAATTTCGCGTTCTGATTACGTGGGAATACGGGTGGTGTATTCGGCTGTTCGATTCCGTACGATCTCGGGTCCGTTCCATTTTTCTTTATTATTCGGGTTTTGCGATGAACGGTGAGAATGTTGCTGTTTAACGCGAGTTGATTAGACTTGTGATTTTCTCTTTGCGTTGGTCGTAGACGTGTGTTAGATTTCATGGGATTTGTTTCACCTTTAATCCTATGTCGTGGCGTTGACGAGAATTCGAGTGGTAGGATTAAAGTTCGCGTTAGAGATTTGTCCTTTGGCTCTTTGTTTGCTCAATAATTATTGAGTATTGAAGAATATGTTTTTTTTTGTGGGATTATTCTGTTTTATATTTCAGTCTCGTTCTCGGGATTACAATCCTGATATTTACTGGTAGTATCGCTGATCATGCAGATCGAGCCGCAAGTTTGGAGAGCAATTCAAAAAAGTGCGCCATGTTTTTTGTGCTCGAAAGAGACACATGATAGAGAGCATTTATATTTACTCNTTTTATATTTCAGTCTCGTTCTCGGGATTACAATCCTGATATTTACTGGTAGTATCGCTGATCATGCAGATCGAGCCGCAAGTTTGGAGAGCAATTCAAAAAAGTGCGCCATGTTTTTTGTGCTCGAAAGAGACACATGATAGAGAGCATTTATATTTACTCAAAATCAATTGATTATCAACTTTTTTCATTATAAAATGTGGACAAATATTAGAACGAAAAGAAGCGAATCTTCAGAAGGAGTAATCCTACGAGAAATGTCACAACGGGAGAAACTATTGCTCCACAAGTGCGATGTAACCTCGAAAGGTAATATTCAATTCTTTGAGGTAAAATTACTTTTGTAATTGTTAATTTTTACGGCTACGCGTACTCGACATGAATGAGTCACGTTTGCGCGTCCTGCCTGGTGACAATTGCACGAAGGAGGCAATGACAACCGGTGCATTGCTATCTAGATATCTAAACCACTGACAATGGGCTATCTGGCTAACGCCACGGGTCAACCTCAGCTGAAATCAGCAATATTAAATAATAATAATAATAAAGAAATGAACAAACATGATTGTTTGTAATACGTAATAGTTTTTAATAAACTTATTCAATTAGTTTATACGGAAAGACTTCATAATAATAATTTGTTGACTGGTGACAATTGCACGAAGGTGGCAATGACAAGCAGCGCATTGGAAAGTATGATTCCTTTCCACAGAAAACAAAATCCACTCATTTATCAGGTTTTTTCCTGATTTTTCGGATGGAAATCATCATAAATCTTGTAAAATAATTCTCAAGATACTGTCAAAGCAACAAAATATTTTAAAACTTTGGGGATCTCTAATCTATTGGGATCAAACTTTGTTAATCCTGAATCAGGGATACAAGGGGCATCTTCACATATAGTTCGATGATATTTTAATGAGTGAGAAGATTATTCCAATGAAATGGAGTTGGCCTTTATCCTGACCTAGTATCCAGATGATATAATTGATAAGTAAATAAGACACAACAAACATTTGTTTGTTTTTGATAGAAATAATGATTAAAATTACGAATGAACAATTCGTATTTTATGCAACAAAAACGGATTCACAGAATCAATATTTGGGGAGAAAATCCTCTCTCTCCAAGGTCCAACTCTGAATATTGAATTTCTACTCTTCTCAATTAAATTGACGACACAATGACGACATAATGTCATTCATAAATGGACTATCATAATTTTCTAACTTGTCAACGTTGAGATAAATCTTCACGTTGGTTATGAATGATGTCAAGTCACTAAGAAGGTTTCAATACTGATCTCTGGATAGGAACCTGGATGCTTCTGGCTTAGATTTAATTTGAATTTATTTTAATTTTATTTTTTCATTCATTGAGTCAAAACAGGAGCTCATAGCTTCTAACATAACTGAATAATCAGTGAATTACAGAAAATATGAGAACATAATTCTACATTATTTAAATATATCCCTCACAAAGCCAATGTGCATTTTCTCAAACGGAATGGGCTTAGCTCAAAGATCCTTAGAACTGTAAAAAGACTGAAACTGCCAAACATCAAATATGTAAAACAGTTCCNCAATTAGTGCTAAAATTGAAGAATTTCTCCAATAGAGACGTGATTTCAGACACTTAACAGGTAGATACTTTCAATCCCAATTGAAAATCCTCCATAATTCACTAAACCTAAAAATCATAATAATAATATTATTGATAATAATAAAAAATTATAAAAGANACTGAAACTGCCAAACATCAAATATGTAAAACAGTTCCACTTCAAAATTAAATGATTTTTTGAGAACATTACTCCACCTTGAAATTATGTCAGAGGTGGCAATTTTCTTTTTTTGCATAAATCCATTATGAATTATTATCTGCAAATTAATTAGGTGAATATTACAAATTCATTATATATATAGTATTTAATAATAATATATATTGAGAAACAAAGCTGTTCTTTACAAAATTGAATTTTGTCTTATCTCACCATAACCACTTCAGAAAAACTGATCTTTGAATTAAAAATAATTTTTTTGAATCGATACACCCAATTTTTTGGTTGAATCTGAAATATGCACAGAATTTCTCGATTGTTTTGTCACAAAATACTCCCATTTGAATCTTAGTCGAAGATTCACATGTTTTTTGTTATTAAAAAAAAACCGAAAATTTGAAAAGAAAATCAATCAAAAGTCAATTTTTACCATAAATTTTTTTTTTTGAGGGCAATTTTTCACTGTTAAAACCGATAAAAACTTCATTTATCGTCTAAAACTGACAAAATCGGTTATTGTATCTAAATCTTGTTCAGAAACGAATAATAAAAAATTAAATATAATGATAACAAATAATCAAATGAATGAATACATACAAAATCATGATTGAACATCATGATTTTGAACTATAACGCAAAGTTATGGGAATGAGCATTCATTCAGAGAAATATATTTTTGAGGTATCTCAAATCACGAATACAAAATTAATTTAAACGATCTTTTCATGTTTTCTAATTGAATCCTTGGAAAATTGAGGCATTACAGGGCTAGTCCTGAACTTTGTTTCTAATACAATGGATGTGACACTAGAGTTGAAAATTTTTCCTTCACTGTTGTTCTGAGAGAAAAACAATCTTCAGTATACAATTACGTTCTCAAGCAGGGAACCTGCAGATTTGACTTGAAAGGAAGGATGTTTTTCTTCTATTTGTTAAAAAATCGAAAGGTCAAAATAAGTAAGAAACATATTCTTAAATGTTCCCCTTTCGATATTATACATCAATATAACTGTAGATATTTCTCGAAAAAATTGCTTTTTGGGCTAAAATTTATCAAAACTGTTGAAAAATTGGAATGAAAATGGTGAATATGATATCCTAACATGTATTCAACATAAGGACATTATTCAAGTCCCAGACTTGAATCCTTATGTCGGAATTTTTTGAGATGACATCAAAAAAGCATTTAGTTACATTTGGATTTCATCTTCTCTAATGAAAATTTTGATTCAGAAAAGAGATCACGGACAACTCATACTAACCTAATAATGGAGCTGTCAGACTTTTCTGTCTTAATTGTGCTAAACGTTGGGATTTTTCGGAGGTTGGCTTCCTTTGCCTTATCAATTAGTGCTAAAATTGAAGAATTTCTCCAATAGAGACGTGATTTCAGACACTTAACAGGTAGATACTTTCAATCCCAATTGAAAATCCTCCATAATTCACTAAACCTAAAAATCATAATAATAATATTATTGATAATAATAAAAAATTATAAAAGATGTCAAAACATCATATTCGTATCACATTGACCATTTTTGCAAGTGATATTCAATGTTGCAGTGTAAGCTGGGTATCTATCCATTTATCTACACTCCCTATTTTCTTCAATAATTGTTCCCCTGGGGATCCATAAGATATTTAGTAAAACCCTCCACTCTCGCCTTATAAGAGGCTGCTGCCATTGCCCTGACTCCTCGGCTTATTATATGTCTAACAATTGATAAAATACGTCATTATAATTGAAAAACTGAAAATCGATGTATTTTTCTTCTCCCCAGTGTAACTTATCTGTATTCTTTCAGAATTTTTTCAATCAATTTGCAGCTTCTTTTGAAGCTAGGGCCTCATATGACTCTTAGCAAAACCAATGAATAGTATCATCAGTTATTGAGAAAAGATAAAAAAAGTAGGGTTCCTCTTCCCTTTGTGTTCAATCCAAACGTTTCTCAGATTGCATCCAGTCAATTAAAACTTCCTTTACCTTGAGAGAATTGCCTTGTAGTAAGTAGAATCCCTGATTTCATGGGCTTCCTTGGCCTCTAATCGACCGTTTTTGTTTTTCAAATTTTTAACGATTCTCCAAAGAATTAAAGGTTCATTTATAACCAACATGAATAATTTAGTGGGATATAATATGCCCGTACATATAATTGGTTCTGATCCTATTTGAACTCCTTCATATAGAGTTTCAATACATCCAAACGTCCTCTACTCATACTTTTTATTTATTCATTTTTTATTTACAATTTTTGAAGAGTTACCAAGTCTTTGTAGCGTAATCTCTATTCTTCCATTTGAACATGACCAAAATTTTTTTACTGTGTAAAGAGGCCCTTGTTAACATTAAATAATCCTGATGAACCTACAACTTGTTGAATAGATAACGGTTTTCGAACACCTGATATTGACAATAGTGTCACAGAATAGTTCATAGTAAATACTCCGCGGGACTATTAGATAGTCGATCGGTTTTTTCCCAAGAAACTGAAGGGAAAACTGCCTATCTAGCCTCAATTTCCAAATTTCATTTTGACCACGAGAATCAACGCTTCTGTAATTTTTTCTCTTTTTTCGATAGACCTTCGGTGTCAGTATTTTGTCATCCATGACATTAAAACTTTGATGTCCTTTTTCTATTATTTTATTGTTTTTTGCAATGCTCATTGCNGATTTTATTGTTTTTTGCAATGCTCATTACCTATAACATTTGATCCCCTGTTCAGTCTGTCACAGAGAGATTTTTGCAGAAATTCATCTATTTTTTCCCTTTTCATTTTCTTTGGCTCTAAATTTATGAAAACGACAGGTCTATAGTGGCGCCACCAAGCCGTCATGGCGCACTTTTTTGAATTGCTCTCTAAATTAGCGGCTCGATCTGCATGATCAGCGGTACTACCAGTAAATATCAGGATTGTAATCCCTTCAAACGAGACTTCATATAATTACAATCGAACTTCACTTACAGGTAAGTTCGTTTGATTTTAAATTAATTACTTATTTAATTAGCCACCCACTTACGATCGATCCCTTACCAAGAGATTCTTATGAACCTTGCCAAAAAGGATGAGCGCGAAAATCCGCGAATTGATGTCGTGAATAAACTAATTAATGAATGAATAAATAAATTAATCAATTAATTAGCCACCCACCACATACTCGCGGGGTGGATCCTTCACTAACAGACTCTTAAAAAAACGTTTGTCTGGAGAACCCGCGAATTAAGCCTGCGAATTAAACTCGGGAATTAATTCCGCGAATCGACTGATTAATTAATCGATTAATCAATTAGCCAACCACCACCCACTCGCAGGAGACTCTCGCCAACTGACCCTCGTGACCCTTCCCATAACGTTAGTCAGAGGAACCGGCGGATTAATCCCGCGAATTTATCCCACGAATTAATTAATTAATTGATAGATTGATTAGCCACCCAGCACCCACTCACGAGAGACCCTCGGACACGTCGCCAACTGATCCTTCCCAAAGCGTTGTTCCAGAACCCGCCTTATATATCTACTCATATTTTCTACACATGGATTGGTTTATAAGGACGGGAATGTGGAATTATTTTTTGGTGATGAATGTTAAAAAATTGAAAAATAGTTGGAATGATTGATAATTAGATGAACTTAAATGTCAAGAGAGGAATAAAATAGAAGTGCTTAATAGCTTTCGTCACAACATACTCAATATATTTTGGCTCATAAATTAGCCATTGGCGTCCGCATGGAATTTCTATAACCATGGAATTTAAATTAAATTCAATGATTTATTGTATTTAATTGATTGACATTGCCTCAATGTTTGCAGCCAACATTGCACCAAAAATATTGGTTTCAGAATAATTTTTTTCAACAACAAATGATGCAATTAATTCCATGATCGAACTTGGTCAGGATGGCATTGAGAAGAATATTGTAAACTATAATTAAATTCATTTAAACAATTATTTTTTCAGTTATCCTCGAAAAACGATCGGTCACATATACACACATACACATATATACGTACATACATACATACATACAGGGATGCTGCCCATTGAAGTACTAGCCGAAGAACGGAGAACACTTTACCGGCGAAAAGGATCCACTACATTGAGCTCGGAAGAACTCAGAACAGAAGAGCGTCGAAACAGCATACGCCGATGGCAGCTGCTGTGGGATACCGCTACAAAAGGAAGATGGACACACCGTCTTATCCCACAGGTGGATGTGTGGCTGACCCGTGAACATGGCGAAGTCAACTATTACCTGACCCAGATGTTGTCTGGACACGGGTGCTTCCGTGAATATCTTCATCGGTTTAAACATGAGGATTCTCCAGATTGCCCGTCCTGCCCCGGAGTCAGTGAAGATGCGGAACATGTGTTCTTCATGTGTCCTCGTTTTAACACACAACGCAGTAGTTGGGAAAATGTCCTTGAAGAGAAGATTCGGTCAGAGANCCGCACATGGTCTAAGAATTGCATGATCGAACTCCTGAGCCCAAAAGTAGTTATCCTGATACAAAGTAGGCATTTTCGGATTGGACAAATACAATGCTTCCATTTGGAAGTAAAATTAATCTCATGTTTTTCTAAATGATTCAGGCCAAATATAAATCCACTTCCATAAATAATTTGATTTTCATCTTTTTATGCGATTTTTGTTTTTAGAGGCTTTGTTAATTGAAATAAATAATTATGCCACAAAATCAAAGAATATTGAATTTTCTCCGTGAAATAAGAATGTCGGAACTCTTTTCATTCAAAGATTTTCAAACATCTAATTTATCAATTGAATTGGCTAGGAAAAACTCGAAAATAAAGAACGGCTAATTAGCGGTTTTGGAACAAAATTCCATAAATACCTGCTTTTTTCACTATTTTTTTTATAGGAATAAGTAATAGAAAGGTTCAAATTTCCGAAAAATATAATTTTTTCAATTCAGTTGCAGTACAATGCAGGAAAAATTATTCTTTGAGTAAAAAATTGATTATGATTGAATCATTTGTAGAAAAAAGTCATGGTCTTCGAAAATAGCAATTTTTCAATCGTTAGTCTAATTCGAAAAGTCGGCTTTCTTTTTTTTTCATATTTTTTAAATATTCCCTCATAATTATGAGTAAATAGTAGCTATGCTGTTGAAAAGAAAAATTGAAATTTTAACAACAGTTTAAGAGCAAATTTTAGGGGTTTGAGAGAAAAGTCATGAAATGTGAAATTTCACTGAATATTTCCCCCATCACCCTTCCGAACAATCGAATTGTGGAATTCGACGTCCCGTGGCCCAATCAGAACAGAATTATATTGATAATACCCCGATAATTTTTCGAATTCATCAAAGTTTCTAATTCATGGCATCGTCAAATAAAATTTTGAAAAAGACCATGAATGAGAAGAAAATGCTCCAAATTAGCGAAGGAGCATCAGAAACCGTTATATAATTTTTCCAGCAGCAATAATTAAATGCTTTTGTAAAGGTGTGAAGGAGAATAAAAGGGGTTGCAAACACTATAAAATTCTTGATTGTGAGAATTTTAAGGATGTATTACACTCTTTTTGCCAAATTCACGTTTTTGAAGTTCTCTGGCAAATTGTTGATCGGATTGACGTGAAAAAATATACCGTTTTTATATCTTATCATTACTTAATAACTCACGAAATTTCATGATCGTGTAATCAGTTTCCTATGGTTTTTCTAAACCTTTTCGGAAATTCACAAAACTTTTTAAAAAATGCAGAAAAGTGATTGCGCTACCATGAAACTTTGTGAGTCAGTCAATAATAATAAAAAGCAAAAACGGTATATTATTTCGCGTCAATCCGATTAATAAATTGCCAGAAAAATGGAGAAAAACCTGAATTATGGCCGAAAGGGTGTAGTACATCCTTAATAAATATTGTTTTGGATTCTGAATAGAATTTTGATGACAATTATAGCCAGAACATCATTCAGTGCGCACTTAAATTCAGACTTAGTGGATCACTCATTGAAATATTCAAATTGAGCAGATGATGAACCGATAAGCATTGTGTTCATTCAGTTTAATAAGATGATGATAAATAATCAATTTCAAGAAAGAAACATAAAGAAAAAAATAAGAAAAGACATAATGAAAGGGCATCAACGTCGCTACGCGGCAGCGCTAGTTATATATGGGACATTCCATGTCAACTCAGCCACCCTGGATTTTTTTGGTTTTCAGAATCCTGAATTAGCATGTTCCCAGTCAAGTACTAAATGAGTACATACTTTCTCTAAATTTTCGCTCCTTCAACATTAATTATTTGGCCAAGACAAATAACAGAAGCTCAAATTTTTGAAAAATCATATCTGGCGAACAAATTGGCCGATTTTAATAAATAAAAAAAGATTTTTTTCCTTTTCTTTATATACTTTGAGATTAAAAATACAACAGTACCACGAGGATGAATACTAAGCCATTTTGTAAGTTTTTCGTTATTTTAATCCCTCTGTTTCGCAGGAGCCATTCGAAAATCGAATAATTTTTTTTTTCTTCGATGGATGATGATATTACTCAACTTTTCCGGGGTATTTCAAAATGGGATAGCCATATGGAGATGAGAAAAAGAAAAAAATTCCATGGAAAATTCGATTTTCCGATCATACATGGGACATTCCATGTCATTCAGCTACCTTGGATTTTTTTGTATTTCGGAATATAACATTGGCATGTTTAATTCAACTACGATATAAGTCTAACATTGTTTTAAACTTTTACCCCCATAACTTAACTCTTGTACCTGACAGACATGCCCAATATCTTTCGCAATAGCGTTAATTGCTCGAATTCGCATGATTTTTCACTTATCATGATGATTATTTTTACACCTACGGATTTTGGACAGTCAGGGCCAATCAGAATGCAGCATTTGATGACAAATGACAGGCTGAAGGAAGTTTTATTTCGGATATTTCACACTAACATATATATTTTTTCGGTTATTTCGTACTAACATATATATTTTTCCGGATATTTCGTACTAACTCTTCAATTGTTCTCGGATGTCACTTTGAGGTTGCGTCAACGACACTCCTGACCAAAATCCGTACGTGAAAAACAATCCGACAAATACCCCTCGTGCTTCAAAATTATCTGGCATTTTCCTCAAACTTCCCGGCAAACAAACGATCGTGTCAAGTTTTGTTTGTTTACAACGAAGTTATGGGGAAATACCCGATAATTTTGAAGCACTACTACTATTACTACTGAATACAAATTAAAAGCCAACGATAGCTCGGTCGGTAGGGCGAGCGATTTCTAATCCGATGATTCGGGTTCGAAACCCAATGGGTGCCGATCGGGTTTCGAACTCCAAGAAATCAAACGTTGTCCGCATTTCTTTGGGAAATGACCTTGGGATTTCTGTACACAAACATTGTACAATGGATACAAAAAATGGGAGCGCAATGAAATCAAAGGTTCCGAGTGGGGGTGAGAATAAACAACCGATTTCTCGGAATTCAGTTTTCATACGAGCCATAGAGTTGCCTCAATAATAACCGTTTGATTAGTCCTCATCACACACTTGAGTGTTGAACATCTCACACGGTTCATTACAGTATCGTTAACAGAAATTCTCCGACGGTTATTCTCCTGTATTTATTCTCCATCAACTTTAATCAATATAAGTGATGGTATAAGATATTTCAGTAGTGAAGTTGTAAACTCAATCGATCGTTATTATTATTTCTTTCCCTTTTTTTGAATGATCAGAACTGTTCTTCATTCCTATTCCATAACATGCCGCAGGCCGAAAGATGTGTAAATCCAATGCGAGTTCCTGGGGAGAAAGGTCACAATGGAAACGACCTGCGTTCAATCTCAGAAAAACTACGACAGACATTACCATTCTTGCCAGAAAATGCAACACTAGGTAGCTCCTGTAGGAAAAGAACTTTGACTTACATTCCTGGATCACTACCCTCTGAATATTCATCGAATCGGGAAGTCTCTGCATCGTCATCAAATGTTCCAGCCGATCGTTCGTCCAGTGCCACATCATTTCTAGTAGACATTTCTACGATCAATATCGTAGGCAGTTCTTTGAGATCAGGTAATTCCTTCCATTCAATTGATCCTGATGGGGATGTGATTTTCAACGAAGCTTCAGAGGAGTATGATGCTCCAACAGCAGATGATGATTCAGAGACAGAGCACCACAGGAACATTCCAGCAAGCTTTCTTTCTCCACGAGAATTGGAATTGGAAGAAATGTTGGATGGACTCGAGCAAAAATTCAATACGATGACAGAATATTCTGAACGTATTCAACCCTTGACTATTGCTCCACCTTCATAGAGTGAGCGAAAGGTGGGCCGTGAATTTGGTACGACAAGGTACATGGCTATGAGAGCAAAACAACTGCGAGAACAGAGAGGAATATTTGCTTCAACAGTTGCGAAGGCTGGGAAATTATTACCCAAAGAGACAGTTGAAAAGGTCCAGAGTTTTTATCAGAGTAATAGTCGGATGATGCCAGGGATGAAGGATAACGTGTTAGTCAGAATCAACGACGTGAAGAAAATAATGCAGAAGCAGATGGTCCTCGAGAACTTGAATGATCTTCATGAGAAATATAAAATTGCTCATCCAGAGTCTCCGGTGGGATTCAGCAAGTTTGCGGAACTGAGGCCGAAACACTGTGTATTGGCAGGGGTGAGTGGTACGCACGTAGTATGTGTCTCTACCTATCATCAAAATTGTAAGCTGATGTTGGATGCAATCAACTACTCTCACTAAAAACTCATCATGTTCCCTTACCGACTATAAAGACTGACTTGCAAGACTCATGTGCCCTAATCCAACTCCTGAATGCCACTTAGATGGGTGTAAAAACTGTCCTGGAGTTGGAGGATTATCGCTCGAGCTGAAAGAACTACTCCACGATGCTGCGATTGAAACTGTAGAATTCAGGACTTGGCAATCTGTGGATAGAACATCATTACAGACCCAGAGACTTCCAGTGTATGAATTTGTTGATGTACTTTATGAGAGATTGAAAGTATTGAAATCTCATCATTTTATTGCCATACAACAAAACGCTTTCGTGAAAGAACGAAAGGGGAATTTAATTGAGGGTGAAATTCTAGTGTAGGCCGATTTTTCGGAGAATTATTCTTTCGTAGCTCAAGATGCTGCTCAATCGTTCCATTACAACAATGATCAATGCACTGTCCATCCTGTGGTGTATTATTATCACCGCGGCAACGATATTCGACATAGGAGTCTAGTCCTCTTATCCGACAGTCTCGTTTACGATACTACTGCAGTTCATTTAATGCAACAGATTCTGATACGACACATAAAACAAGTCTGTGCTGTCGTAAACAAATTGATCTATGTTACACATGGTGCTGGACAGCACTATAAGAATCGATATAGCATGGCTAATCTTTTGTTGCATAAAAATTATTTTGGAGTTGAAGCAGAGGCGCACTATCATCGACCGCGCATGGAAAGACGGCATGCGATGGCGTAGGTGCAGTCTTGAAGAGGGAAGCAAGACGAAGAAGTCTGCAAATTACTAATGGTGAACCTATTCTCACTCCAGATGGTCTGTTCCAGTGGGCAAAGAATAATTTCAAGGATCTCGATGTGTTTTTCTACACTAAACAGGAACACGAGGATATGAAAGAAGGGTTGAAAACAAAATTCGACAGTGCAAAGGCGATTCCAGTGATACAAAAAAATCACGGCTTCATTCCTGTGGGAGAAAAGGAATTATTGATTAAGAGATATTCTTCTGCGACTACGG
>NW_021680667.1:125939-182439 GCF_001412515.2 Diachasma alloeum | reverse complement strand
TTTTTCCAAAGGCGAAGAAACGAAATGGACGACGTACATTAAGATAGCCATTGTGATTCAGAAAAGTTCGATTTCAAACTGCTTTTTCTCTATAATTTAATGTTTATTTTTCAAATTACAAACTTAAAACAGACATATACTCCATGTCGATCTAAAAACTCATTAAATATTTGGTACTTTGCGAATTCTCATTGTCGTTTCCGTAATTAGAGCTGTTAATAATAAAAAAATTCAACTTTTTTCTAAAAAAAACATTTTTTATCCATCACTACTTATGCATCTCATCTTCAAATTATGCCAAAAAATTGCACGCTCCTCCTTTCCTGAGGCATTCATCATTTTTCAGGAACAAAATTCGGAAAATCTAATTTTTCATGAGAACAAAAATTTTCTCTCATCTCCATATGGCTATCCCATTTTGAAATACCCCGAAAAAGTTGAGTAATATCATTATCCATCGAAGAAAAAAAAAATTATTCGATTTTCGAATGGGCCCTGCATAACAGAAGGATTTAAATAACAAAAAACTTGAAAAATGATTCATTATTCTTCCCAATAGTACTGTCGTATTTTTATTCCAAAAGTATATGAAAAAACAAAAAAAAATTTTTTTTATTCATCAAAATCGGCCAATTTGTTCGCAAGATATGATTTTTCAAAAATTTGAGCTTTTGTTATTTGTCCTGGCCAAACAATTAATGTTAAAGGAGCGAAAATTTAGAAAAAGTATGTATTCATGTAGTACTTGACTGGGAGCATGCTAATTCAAGATTCTGAGAACCAAAGAATTCCAGGGTGGCTAAGTTGACATGGAATGTCCCATATAAAACAGGTAAGATAAGATAAAGTAAGAAGTGTTAAGGGAGAAAAGCATGCTATGGAGTGCAGTTGATGATATTAGCTACCAAATATCTTAACAATAAATAATAATGCACTCAACTCATATGAATCAAAAAATTAACGAGTTGAAATTTGAAATTAGAACTTTGCAATTTGAAATTCGGGAAATTGGAATTTGAAACGACTGAAATATTTCGTAAGAAATTTCAAATTTCAAATTTCCAATTTCCGAATTTCCTATTTCAAATATCAACTCGCATCGGGAAGTTATACATGCGTCCCTTGAAGGGACACATGAAGCAAATTTTTCATTTTTTCTTCCTCCCTGAATTTACTATCCAGCCGTCTGTAATTCTGCGATCTTTCTCTATTGGCCCATTTTTCTTTGTTCTGGAATTCTTTTTCCGTTCTCATTTCTTGCAATCTAATCAGATTTTTCTTCTTTTCCAATTGCTTGAACACGTTCATCGACCGTAAAGCTCTAAAGCATGTTCGTTGCTGTTCTTGTGTTTTCTTTTTCGTTTTATCTTGTTTAATCGACATTTTCAGGTTCTTTTCCTGGTGGCCGTTTTTTCTCTCCGCATATATAGTTTGCGACGATTTTCGCCTAGTTCTCATTTTTCTAGGTACTAATTTATCGTCCTTATGTCATTTGAATTTGATAAATAATCGCCCTTGGCAGGCGAGTTCTTGTCGACACGAATATTCTCTCGCTTCTGGCAGACAATTTCTTTATCAACACAAACTAGATATTGCTTTTAGCAGACAAATCCTTATTAATACGATTTTGTCGCCTTTGGAAGATCAAAGTGTGATTATTACTTAATAATATCGTATTAATAAGTAATATTATTAATATTATTATTGAACGGTAGTGATGAACCTACGTTCTTGAGAGGAGAGGCGAGTTCAATTGGGGACCTCACCTTCGTGAGTAGCAGTCTCGCTAGAGGAAACTACTCTTGCAAGGTGATGGGAATTTACACCGCCAGTGACCACCCTGCAATCTACTGGGCGGGATCTACTGGTCAACGGGATAGACCAATGACTAAGAAGACAAATGAAGTTGGCTGGAGAGTGAGCATCTTCGATCCCAGCTCATTCCTAGTGGTACTGGATGATCATCCGATCAGTGTCAATAGTGCTACGGAATATCTCATGACGAAAATAATCGAGGCCTGAAAGCCAGAAGAGTGCATGAAAGCCAGAAGAAATGCACAGCGTAGCCGGAAAAAGCCAACATATGAGGAACTGGATAAGAAGTACAAGACTGCACGTCGAGAGCTCAACAAAGCGATCAAGTGCAGCAAGAAGAAATGCTGGAACGGACTCCTCGACGAGGTTGAAGTTGACACGTGCAGGGCGTATAAGGTGGTCATGACACAGTGCAAAAGGCATTCCATGTCATCCCCGACATGCCCTGAGCTATTGACAAAGATTGTGGCGGTATTGTTCTCTCAACAACCGGAATTCCATCACTCCACAGAACTTTGGGAGGCTTCATCGATCCCAGCAGTGATGGAAGAACAACTTAAGGGGAGCTTACGATGAGTTTTAAAAGTCGTGGGTTATTGGAGTGAGACTTTCAATACATTGGAGATCGATTACATAGATCTCAAAACGAATAATTAGTGCAAAAAAAATTTTTTTTATTGTTCGTTTACCCGAAAACGCTTAAAATGCTAAAACAGTCCAGGGCCTCCAATTTGTGAGCTACAAAAGATTTTTTTTTTCAAAATTTTCCGAAAAATGTGTGGAGCAACATCTACGAGCCATTTTTTTGGAATTCGACTCCTACACAGCTGATTTATTTTTTTTTATATAAAAAAATTCACTATTTGTGTAAAAAAATACAAAAAAGAAAATTTAGCCATGTAAGAGGTGAATTAAAAGAAAAACTAGCTCATGATTGTTATTCCACATATTTTTCCGAAAATTTTGAAAAAACAATCCTTCGTAGCTCAAAAAATGGAAACCCTCTGTTTTTGGCATTTTAAGCGTTTTCGGGCAAACGAACAATAAAAAAAAAAGGAGGGCACCTTTTCGGCCAAATGGAAGCAACACAGGCTTGTGCTCCTCTCCAAGGGGAAGAAACCACCGGACGAACCTTCATCTTATCGCCCCCTCTGCATACTAGATACAGTCAGGAAAATTCTCGAGCGTATCATCCACCAGAGGATAGAAGCCGTAGTAGAGCCACTGCTAGCCGACAACCAATACGGCTTCAGGAGACGTCGCTCCACACTCGATGCCATTAACCTCGTTGTCATCACCGCCAAGAAAACGATCTCAGGGACTCGATGAAAAGGAGGGACAAAGAAATACTGTCTAGTGGCAACACTGGACATTGAGAATGCCTTCAACTCAGCCAAGTGGGAGTGTATCATGGAGGCCCTTGACAGGATGAACGTAACAGGATACCTGCGGCGGATGGTAGGAAGTTACTTCACCGACAGAATTCTCATGTATGATGCCGAGACGGGTCCAAAAAAGTACACAGTTACCGGGGGAGCACCTCATGGCTCAGCACTGGGCCCTCTCTTATGGAACATCAGGTATGATGGACTACGGAAGCTCGAACTGCCAGGAGGCGCGAGACTCGTAGCATTTGCAGACGATGTAGCAGTTGTTATCGTGGAAAAATACCTGGAGGAGATCAAACTTATCTTTGACATGATCTTTGAGAAGATATGTCGGTGGATGAAAACAGTTGGCTTGAAACTAGCGGAGCACAAGACGGAAGCCGTGCTGATTACCAGCAGAAAGCAGATGGAAACAATAAAGCTTCAAGTCGGCGAGTACGGGCTCATTTCCCAGCCGTTCATTCGGTACTTGGGAATGATGATCGATGCTCGCCTAAACTTCAAACAGCAAGCGGAGTATGCGAGTACCAAGGCGACGGAAGTTGGAACTGCTGTATGCCAGCTCATGCCTAATATGGGAGGATCGAAGCAGAGAAGTAGAGTTTTATTGTCATCAGTAATGACGTCCGTGATCACGTATGGCATCGCTATTTGGGGGGATGCATTGCAGTTACAGGGAACGGGGCAGAAAGTAGCACCAGTTTATTGACTAACTGTCCGATGACGCAATGTGCGTCATCGCGAGAATGCTCCCCATAAAAGAACTGGCCGAAGAATGGAAGTCTCCATATCGGCGGAGGAAATCGGAAACACTGAGCAACGAAGAACTCAGGATAGAAGAGAGACGCAACAGCATGTGTCGATGGCAGGTGAAGTGGGACACCCCTACCAAGGGGAGATGGACTTATCAGCTGATCCCAAAGGTGGATGTGTGGGTAAGTCGCAAAAGTGCAGAGGTAAATTATTACTTGTCACAAATGCTCTCAGAACACGGGTGCTTACGGGAGTACCTTCATAAATTTAAACATGAAGAATCTCCGGAGTGCCCCGCCTGTATAAGAGCGGTCGAAAACGCAGAGCATGTATTTATATGCTCCCGCTTCAATGAGATGCGGAATATACAAATATTCCGAATATACACCAAGCAGAGCGAAGAAAGTCTGCCCTAGGTGGAGAGGTTGAGCCTGAGAATCTGGTGGAAGAAATGTTATCATCACAGGCAGCCTGGGATGCAACGAGCAACTTCGCGGCAGAAGTCATGAAAGAGCTCAGAAGATAGGAACGCGAGCGTAAAGCTGCCGAATAATCGGAGAACCTATTGGAACCCCCTTCCCACACACAACAACGAGTAGGGCAGGGGGACGCACATCAGGCTAAAATAAGGAGGAAGAGCAAATAGCTGAGATCTCCCCCACGAAGTAATACTTAACGGTGGTGCCGCGGGGGACTAGGTTCGAGGAGTTCCCGTGGTCAGTTGGAGTTTTTAGTGGGTGCGGGCCTCACACAGGGTGTGACAGTAGTCACCATCTTACTATCCACTATCGTGCGGCTAGGAACATTTTCTTCAGCAGACCACGGAAGGGAATAAAAAAAGGAAAAAAACACCCACCCATACCTACCCAAACGCAACCACTCACCCACACACATCCACATACGAACAGGTCTTCAAAATTTTTTTCCAAATGATTCTAAACGTCCAGAAACGTGGAAAAATCATGGAAATTCCACATTCAATTTTCGGGATAATTCGACATAATTTTCCTCCCATATCCTCGGCATCATTACTATAACTACCCGACAGATCGGGAAGTGAAAAATATAACTAGTTATTTCAGTTTCTCCAAATAACTGATCAGTGGAAGCGTGCTTGTGTTCGGTACTTTGGAAGCTGTTTGGTTGCAGCGGATGCAAAGAAGATATTGTGTTCATATTTTCGATGCGTCTGCGGGTTCGGAGGTCGGCCATACTTGTTGTACGGGAGACCGGTCTCGGAGCCAACATGTAGGACCAAAATGCTTAAATGAAATAATTACCTACTTATTCGAGGAACTTCCCATCTTTCCTAAACTCTAGTAGGAGCAACTGAATTCAGCCACTGCACTGGAGATGAGTCGGCCAAGGTGGGCGAGAAAGAAGAGAAAGGTGGTGAGAAGGGAGCTGAGTTGGCCAAAGTGGGCGCGAAAGAGGAGAAAGGTGGTGAGGAGGTGGTGAGAAGGTGGTGGCTGTGGAAACTAATATACAATTTAAAACCACGACTACACATTGCGAATCCCATCCACCCAGAGAAACCATTTCCGATAAGGTAAGAACTGGATTTATTGTTGAAGGACAAATAAATCTGATGTGTGAAAAGCTGGAGACGATTTCCAAGCCACTACAGTAGTCAACGTACAAAAGAACACAGGTGACTATATGATTGATCATTTGAGAGAGATGAGGAAAGGAATGGCTAAAGAAAAACAAAGAAATGCAACGCAATTGGACTACATTACCAAAATGTTAGAAATATTTATGAAAGCTATCAACGAGCAAGAGGAGGTTGGAGATGAAGTAAGAAATGAGTTTGACTTTATGGCAGATTACAATCAGACAGAAGCTGGTGAGGGATTTGAAAATTGAATAGAGAGAACAGTTAAAACACAGTTTGAGAATTTAAAACGAGTCGAGATGAGACAAAACAGCGAAAGTTCAACTAATGGCACTGCTAAAGAAATATCTGAAGCTGTAAAACTAGAGATTTTTAATGGAGTTTGCCAGTCAAGAGAGATTACAAATTGAGTAGCGACACTAGAGGAACAAAAATTTAGAATTCGAGATATTTTGATGAATCACATTGACAAAAATTATCATTCTAATTAATCCATCTTGAAGACCCAGTCGAAATTCTGAATAAATTAAGAGAACTCAAGAAATTCCAGGTGAATGTAACGGCTTTTAGTATCAGAAAGGAAATATCAAATATGACATCCATCAAAGACAAAATGAGTGCAATGGAATTTTGCGATAAATTTGAAAATGCGATACGAGCATGTAAGAACACCTCAGAAGCAACTCCTCAGTCTGAAGAAGAGAAAAGAGACGCGTTTTACAAAAGATCGAATAGATGTTTCGAATGTGCTGGGAACGGATATTTTGAACGAGACTGCCTCAGCAGGAGAAAGGGAAAATTATGCTACGTATGTAGCAAATACGGGCATACATCGTAGGGTTGTCCAAATTTCAAAAGAAAAGGAGTTGGCAACCTAAAAGGTAAGCCAAAATAAGTTAATTATCGTGGACACAATTTTCGTGGATTTAGGCGTGGTGGTGGTTGTGGTTTTCTGAAAAAGAAGTTGGAGAGCGATAGGACAAGTGATGGGATAGGTGGGAAGAGGAGAAAATTCAGTAATCAAAGAGACAAACCACGTTTTACACCATCAAAATCCAAAGTTGGATCAAAAACAGGTTTTAGCAAAAATGGAGAAGAGAGATCCCTTGTGAACGACGAGGAGAAGGGTAAGTTAGTCGTGAATTTAACTTGTCCTACAGAAGTAGATGGCGAGCCGAAAATAGCAGACGTGATCCATGTGAAAGACCCAAAATAAAATTAAAATAAATTCGTTACTGAGTTCTTAGCTCACTCAGGTGCGACTGAGCATCTGGCAAATTCAAAATTAATATTTAAAACCTTAGATGAGAAAAACAGGTATGATTAAATGTACCAATAAGGATGAGTCAGCAGATTTAAGAACGGAGGGAGTAGGAAGCGAAATTTCATTGCAAAGCGGAAAGAAATTTGGAATGGATGCGGTAATTTTTGCGGAAGCTCTTCAGGTGAACCTACTATCTCTAAGATTTACTGAATTTGGACTCGCGATTTACTTGGATGATAAAAGAATAGACATCTTTGATCCTCACTCCAATGAGTCGTTTTTCTCAGGCATGCACAGAAAAACGTACTGAATAATATATCTGGAAATGAACAGGTATAACACTCTCAGTAATGAGGTTCATAAAAGCACAAATAGAAGAGTAGTAGCTAACATGGCAGAGGGTGAGCTTGAGATGAGAAAACATATGACGCGAAGTGTCACCGCCAAACAAAAAGAAGAAGAGGTTAGTGATGTTTAAACTGAAAGGGTAGACCAGGTCGAAGAAATGACGTACTAAACGAACGAACGAAAATTCTATTGAAAAAAGGCCAGATGAGCGGGATGAGACCAAAATAGATGAGATACAAGATGAAAACCCAAGTAAGAACTGCAATCTGTTTGAAGCAGAAGAGAGTAAATTACAGGAGAAAAACAAAGCTATGGTATGGCATGTCAGATTTGGTCATGTGTCAATCGCATATCTAAAAGCTTTGCAAATGAAATTTAAAAACAATAAAGAACTGAAAGATGTAATTTTCGATGAATCTTTAATGGATTGTGAGGTGTGCATCCAGATTCAATAGGTAGCCGTTTCCCAGGACGAGAAGCAGAGCCACAAAATCGTTGCAAATCATCCATTCAGATATTATGAGGCCCATTTCTTCAAGCATACCCCCCAAGGGATACAGATATATGCCTGTATTCATCGATGATAAATCACGGTTTGCCATGGCACACTTGATGAAAGCAAAAAGCGACACAGGTCACTGCTTAGAAATGTTCGTTACAAGTGTTAGAAACTTATCAGGGTATGACGCGAAGGTGTGTTATCTGAGATCAGACTAAAGTACAGAATTTACAGGCGGGCATACAATTGAAGTATTGAAGAATCTAGGTGCGGAATTACAATCAGCATGTCCAGTAGGGTGGTCCATTTTACGGGTATTCCTGAATATTCCCGATTTCGCCTCAAAAAATGATTCTTCAGTTGATAAAATACTCCTGTGAATTTTTTCATATTTTTAAAATGCATTTTGATGGTTGCGCCGTGCGTTTAAAGTTTGACTGACATTTTTTACCTACTGGCAGTAGAGGTCATAAAACTTGGGTAGAAATTGAATATCCTCAATGATACGCCCGTGTCAGGTAGTAAGTATGGCTCCGAGTGAGGGTTTGGGTGTTTCACCCAGGTAATATGTCTCTTACAGTTGCAAACAGTACCCGGAAAAGGCTTTAGAAAAGGAGAAACCTATTGTTAAGGTACTAGTAACTAATGTTCTTTTAATCGATAGATATTGACACGTAGATCCAATTTTTTCAATGGTTTTTTCCATTTCGAGTGGGGCGCATATAAGAGAAACACTTAAGGATGTTCGACACCCTTTTGTAATATTTAGATGAAATTTTGTGAATAGTTTTCATGTTTTTGGATGATTCATTCATAAAAGAATGATGATCAAGGACGGAAACCTGTGATAACTGGTTCGTCAGTAGCACTACAGTTGGTAGAATGGGGTTAAATTAAGCCCGCACTAATGTCAAGGAGTGGTGGAAGAGAAGATTCTATTCATTAGATCAGCGAAATAATCCTTCAACATTTCATGTAGCAATTTTTTAAAAACTTCGCCTTCTTTGTTTTTTTTTTTTGTATTCTTTAGTCTTTGATTATTTTCGATATATTGAGAATTGCATAGTCCTCCATTGGAATTGGATTTCTCCTCGTGGATAAAATATATTTTTTCAATCTGAAGGAAAACGTATGAAGTTAATTAAAATGGTTCGAAAAATAATGATATAAAATAGAGTTGAAGGAAATAAGTATAATTGACCTGCTGAGTTGAATAAACGCTCCCAGGATTTTTTCGGATTAAGTTAGATTTATCTAATGCCTTTTTTGTTACAAATGTAGTTAACATTTCTTTCAAATATATAGGAAATATAAAATTCTCAATATATCAAAAACAATCAAAGAGTAAAAAATACAAAAAAAAAACAAAGAAAATGAAGTTATTAAAAACTTGATACATGAAATATTGAAGAACAATTTTTCTGGCCTAATGAATGGAAACCCCTCTTCCACCACTCCCTGACATTATCGTGGATTTTCTTTGCCCCCTTCTGCCGCCTGAAGCGTAATACTGACGCACTGCAGTCATCATAGAAGGTTTTCCTCTTTTATTATCGTTTTTTCATGAATGCATCATCCGAAACATGAAAATTATATCCAAAATTTCAGCTAAAATTTAAAAGCTACCAATCAGTAGGAAAAACAGCGACTAATACTTTCATTTTTAATAACATTCATAAACTAATTGAAATGACTAGTTCAGGACGTCTCTAGACAAAAAAACGCAGAAAAGAAAAATGCACAACTCAGTGAGAGCTTCAAAAAAGCATTTTGAAGGACTTTTAAAATTTGTAAAATTTTTTCAGAAATTAGTAAAAAATTGACCATTTCCTCACAATTTGTGAAAAAGGTCTTTTTGGGGGCTTTTTGTTATTGTTTTTTTTATATGCGTTCCACTTCAATTGCAAACAATCATTAGCAAAGTTTAACGTCGTAAGTTTAAGTTCGACGTGTTAATATCTATCGATTTAAAAAAAATTAGCCACTAGTACCTCAACGATCACTATGTGAACGCAAATCGGGCTGCTTGCAGCTCTACGATGCGAGTTCAGTCCCTTTCCAGCGCAGGTTAGTTCGGCAGGTCAAATTTTTTGCCTAGCCTCAATTTCTGTGTTTACGACCGTTGTAAAAGTACCGCATGAGCCGGACACCTGTCTTTACTGGAAAATTTAGGAATTATCTTTCGCATTTTTTTCAGAATTCAATTGGTGGGGAACAAAATTTTTTTCTTTCAATTATTGTCAGATAGTTCCATAATCCATCAACCGAATCGGGATGAAAAACGGACAGATACCCAGCGTGCTAGAGGCATCTAAAAATTACTGAATTGAGTAGAAATGAGGATTTTCATTTTGATAAGTAATAAGTTTTCTGTTGAGAAAAAAATTTTCTTAAACCTCCCTCTGAACGGTTCATGGAGGGGAAACACCGAGGAATGTAATAATTGAGTCTTTAAAAAATTATTGACACATTCGATCTCTACGATGCGTGTAAAAGTCCATAAGAAATAAAACCACACGGCGCAACCTTGAAAAATGATTCAAAAATTTTGAAAAAATTCACATATACTTTTCATGTCATTGGTTATCCTTATCAAACAATTATGAAATTCAATTTTTTTTACATATGAGCCATCCTAATGTCCAGATACTCCAGAATATAATGGAGTTGCTGAGCGATTCAATCAAACCATCCAAAGTAAGGTGTGTGCATATATGTTTGATGCGAAATTACCAGAAAGCGTGTGGGAATTGGCCTTGTTAGCCGCAGTCTACACTTATAATCGAACCTCACAGAAATCTCATGACATGAAGACTCCATTAGAAGAGTTTGCTCCCAATCACAACTTTGATATAAATCAATTTTGAAAAATTCGGAAGTCTAGCATATACGACGGTATAGAGAAAGACGGGCCCAAAGTTCAGGGTAGTAGGTGTGAGAGTAATCTTAGTTGGATACATCCTGACAGGGTATATTCTGCTAAGACCAGAGGATGGAAAATACTTTGAAAGTCGATATGATAGATTCAATGAGAAAAAGGTCTATGGAGATAGATATGAGAAAAGTGACGTTAAAGATTTCCCCAAAACTCAAGAAGAGATAAATAAAGAAAAATGGTTTGTTGAGTTAGCCAAAGATGAAGATCTGTCAAAAGAACCATTAAAACCGGAAGGAGAATCCAAAAGAACAAGAGACAGACCAAGAAAAAAAAATTCAAAATTCAAGATGTGTGAATCTAACAAACCTGAAGGAAAGAAATGTCGAAATCCAATTCCTGTCAATGCAACAGTTGTGTTTCTATGCTACGAGCATAAAGTCAGTTTTTTTAAACTGCAACAATATTTTTCACCCGCACAAAAGTTGTTCATCTAGCCGAGAAAAGTTCAACCATTACATATTTTTCAATGACGTCATCGTTTTCATGTGAATAATCGTAAGAAAATCAAATTAACGGAAAATATCTTCATTAAGACTATCTTACAAGTTATATTCCACATACGGTACATGTGTCTTTGTGTAGGTATCGCGAACAGTAATTACAGAAGATGTTCGACGTTACCGCCATTAACAGCAAGACACGACTCCAGCCGGCGTCGGAAACTTCGAACAGAACGGAGGACTTCAGACGGAATGTTCGCGATTGCTTGTCTGATCCGTCTCTGAAAATCCGCCACAGTTATCGGTCGATTGGTGTGCATAACATCTTTTACGTAACCCCACTGTTAGAATGAATTTAAAATATCGCGGTCAATTTGTACCGACTCACTTCATGAGCGGTTGGCACCTCTATTGTTCTCATATTGGCAACGCACCTGTCGACATTATTCGCAGATAGATTCAAGATACATTTTTTTTTTTTGATACGATTGATAAAAATCGATACAGTGAATTGGAGCACGTGCAATTGTAATCCAAATTATTAAAGGTTTCACAATGTATAATCAGAGTTATTGTGATAATTAAATTGACAATTAATTCAAATTATGTGACGTGGCAAATTATTTCAAGGTTCCAATCATAATTTGAACAGGTTATGGGCCCAGCCCACGTGTCGACGATAGTTTTGAGGTTAAACCCGTGTTCTTCGTAGAGATTGCCGGAGTGGTGAATTTGCTCGGACATTGAACTACATAAGTGGTTAGCAAATTAAAAATAAAATGTCAGGGGCTGTAATAAATTCGACTCGGATCGAGGCATTGACGAAGCAAAACTACGACACATGGCGGATGCAGATCGAGGCCTTGATGATCAAAAATGATTTATGGGATTATGTGACGGGCGAAAGTGCTGCTCCAGTATTGGAGGCTGGTGCTGAACCGGTAGCTCAGACCGCGCACCAAACGAGACTCCAAAGGTGGAAGAAAAATGATATGAAGGCTCGTTCAGATTTAATCCTGTCGATTCATCCGTCAGAACTGCCGCAGGTGAGGAACCTTAACACATCACGTGAGATTTGGTTGAAGTTAGAGTCGATTTTCGCATCAAAAGGGCCGGCAAGAAAGGCGACGTACTTTAAGCAATTATTTTTGACTCGAATGCCTGAAGGAGGCGACGTACGTGATCACATGAGAAAATTCTTCGATGCTGTTGACAAACTTGCAGCAATGGAGGAAAATGTGAGCCCTGATTTGTTGTCGATAATGTTACTGTACAGTTTACCACCGTCATACGGAGATTTTCAAGTGGCTATCGAAGCAAGGGATCGAATACCCGATGCGAAGTCCCTGAAGGTCAAGATACTCGAGGAGTATGACGTACGAGAACAAAACAACGTTGATGAAGTCATCGGAGCATTGGCGACTCGAGCAAAGTTAAATTCGAGGAAGAACGGTAATCAAGGTGAACGTTCTGGTAAAGATGACAAGAAGAAGAAAGGTCCAGTATGTTATCATTGTAAAAAGCCCGGACACATTCGACCAAAATGTCCTGAGCGGAATGCAGGTGGCTCGCTAGCAGAGGACAAGACAAGACGGTCGCATGGTAAATCAGAAAAGGGGCAGAATGATAAGAATGACACTTACATGGCCTGTCATGGTATCTGGAGGGAGGTTTCCCTGGGACAGTCACGCCAGGTGGTTGGAGGTGATGTCGACGAGGACCAGGTATTGGCCAAAGTTGTCGAGATGCTGAATCGAGAAGAGGACCTAGCTGGAGCAGACAATGCCAATGATGTGGCATTCCATTCGATCTTCGAGGAAGTTCATCAGGCGACAGAGCATGTGACACATACAGACAAGTGGATCTTGGACAGCGGCTGCACTGCCCACGTTTGCGGTGCCCAGAAGTATTTTGACTGGATTGACAACTCAATTGGAGGACGTCTGAATCTCGCTAGTCAGGAGTCCAGCCAAGTCGAGGGCAGAGGCAACGTGAGACTTCCAGTTGTCAGCGATCAAGGTCGTAAGACGATTGAATTTCGAAATGCCTTGTTTGTACCAGATTTACGTGCAAATTTAATTTCAGTTGCTAGAATCACCGACTCTGGACGTACAGTTGTCTTCACCAGTAAAAGTGCCATGGTCATGGAACCTGATGGGCAAGTCAAGCTGAGAGCAGGGAGACAAGGTGATCTGTACTATCTACCAGTCCAGGAGGATGAGAAACCTGAAGACTCTCACCTCGCACAGTCGACAGTGAACTTGAGACTCTGGCACGAGAGAATGGGGCACCTCAACATGAAGGATTTGTCGAAACTCCTTCAGAAGATGACTGGTACAGTCGTCAAACTTGATGACGACGTGGCCTGTGAGGTGTGCATCAAGGGCAAGATGGCAGCTACACCATTTTCGACAGGGAGTGGACCCTGTTCAGAGTTGCTTCACATCGTCCACTCAGATGTAGCAGGACCCTTCCGGGTGAGAGCGTTAAATGGGGCAAGGTATTATGTCTCTTTCATCGACGATTGCTCTCGAATGTGCCAGGTTTATTTCTTGAAGGAGAAGAGTGGTGTTCTAGAGGCCTTCAAGATGTTTCACAAGAACGTTGAGAATCAGACGGGGCACAAAATTAAAATACTTCAGACTGATGGCGGAAAGGAGTATTGTAACCGAGCCATGGACGAGTATCTGAAGTCTTTTGGGATTGAGCGTCGAGTAACTGTACCCAGGACACCTGAGCAAAATGGGGTTGCAGAGCGGATGAACCGCACGCTCATGAATTCAGCAAGATGCTTATTGATTCAGTCAGGGATGAGTGCACATTTTTGGGCTGATGCAGTGGCCACAGCCAGTTACCTGCGAAATCGATCACCGTCGAGCAGCATTAAGGGGGCTGTACCCCTGGAAATCTGGACTGGAAAGTTTCCTGATTTGAGCATCATCAGAACCTTTGGATCTGAGGTCTATATTCTCGACAAGGATCCAAGCAAGGACAAGTTGGCATCTCGTTCCAAGAAGGGGATTTTCATTGGGTACCCACGAGAAACGAAGGGATATCGTGTGTGGCTACCAGACGAACGAAAGTCCGTAGTGTCGAGAGATGTCAAGTTCCTGAAGTCTACTAGCAAGGATGGCAGAGCTGACGACGATGAGGATCCATTCGAGTCAGGATCAGAGGACTTGGGAGTTCCTCAGGATGATCCTGCCTTTGGGCGACTGAGCAGTCGACAGACCTCGTCAAGGGGATCGAGCACATCCAGCTCATCCCAGAGTTCAAGGGAGCCAGAAATCGAAAGACCAAATATTCGAGGACAAGTTAGACGAGGAAGAGGCAGACCTAGTCTCTTACGCACCGGATCCAGGGGACGTCCAGCTAAAGTATATTCTCAAGGAAGGAGCTCGACTCTGATTGAAGAGTCAGAAGAGGCAGGGATCCCGACAATAGTCCTTGAGGACGCCGACGATGATGTCTTTGAGGATGCTAACGCTGGGTTAAGTGTCGATGATCCCGCATGGATTCAGGAAGATGCCTTTGCTAGCCTGTACCTTTTCTCAGGGATAGCAGAAATCTCCGTTGATGAGGCTCTGACTGGTTGTGACAGAGCAGAATGGAGAGACGCTATTATGGAAGAGATGAGGAGCCACATCCGAAATGACACATGGAGAGTAGTGAAACGACCAGAGCACGCAAGGGTCGTAGGTTGTCGATTGGTTCTAACAAACAAATACCATGAGGATGGGACAATCAGCAGAAGAAAGGCTAGATTGGTGGCAAAAGGCTACAGTCAACGTCCTGGAATCGACTATCACGAGACATACGCGCCAGTAGCTCGCTTGGAGACGTTGAGGCTCATGTTGGCAATCTCAGTCGAATTGAATCTTCGAATATGGCAATATGACGTCGTGACCGCCTACCTGAATGGGCACATTGACGAGGAGATTCACATGGAGATGCCAGAAATGTTTGAGGATTCTCTGAAGTTGCTAATCGAGAGTGAGGATCCAGGGAGCCAAGTTGTCGACAAGATTAAGAGCATGCTGACGAGTCTGAAGCAAGGAGGAGATTGTTGTCTACTCCAGAAGGCGCTGTATGGACTGAAACAGGCAGGGAGACAGTGGAACAAGAGGATCAGTGGAAAGTTGCTGTCTATGGGTATTCAGCAGACTAAGGGTGACCCGTGCTTATTCCACAGCGAGAAAAATGGTCACAGACTCCTCATCCTGATATATGTCGACGACATATTGATTGCCTGTGATGACGAGACCTGGAAAGTAGAAATTCAGGTGGAATTGTCCAAGGAATTTCAAATAAAGGACTTAGGATTGGCGAAATATTGTCTGGGGTTGGAGATCAGACAGGATGTGGAAAGGATCACACTCTCTCAGCAGAACCACATCAAGAATTTGCTGGTCCATTTTGGGATGGACAATTGTAAGTCGGTGAGTACTCCTGCAGTACTTGGTAATAAATTTTCAGAATCGAAGGAAGATGAGTCGAGAGGTTGGCCCTATCGAGAGGCTATTGGATCCCTGACATATCTAGTGATGGCTAGCCGACCTGATCTCGCCAACACTGTGTCGAAATTGGCACAATTCACGAACAATCCAAATAAGGAGCATTGGGCATCGGTGAAGAGAGTCTTCCGATACCTGGCAGGTACTATGGACCTGGGGATTGTCTATTACAAGTCTGATAAATCCATAGAGGGATTTACAGATGCTGACTGGGCGAATTGCCTTGTGGACCGAAAGTCGTACACTGGATACTGTTATATCCTGGCTGGGGGAGCGATTTCATGGAAATCCCAGAAGCAGAGGATTGTCGCTCTCTCGTCCACTGAAGCTGAGTACATCAGCCTAGCTGAAGCCCTGAAGGAAGGTCTGCACCAGAGAAGTCTACTTCATGAGTTGAAGTTGCACGAGTTCAGTGCAACTGTTGTATTTGTCGATAACAGAGGAGCAATATGCATATCTCAGGGTCAAGTACATCACCCTCGTACTAAGCATATCGACATACGACATCATTTCGTCAGGGATATCATCAACAAGGGGTACGTTGAAGTCAAGTATGTCCCCACTGAGCAGAACGTAGCTGACGTTTTGACGAAGCCGTTATCCAAGGAATTGCACTGGAAGTGCATTGAGTCGATGGGTCTTCGCAGGATCAACGCTAGTGTCACAAAGTGATTGACTTTTGTTGATTTTTTTTTGTTGTGTCGATCCAAATTGAGGGGACGTGTTAGAATGAATTTAAAATATCGCGGTCAATTTGTACCGACTCACTTCATGAGCGGTTGGCACCTCTATTGTTCTCATATTGGCAACGCACCTGTCGACATTATTCGCAGATAGATTCAAGATGCATTTTTTTTTTGATACGATTGATAAAAATCGATACAGTGAATTGGAGCACGTGCAATTGTAATCCAAATTATTAAAGGTTTCACAATGTATAATCAGAGTTATTGTGATAATTAAATCGACAATTAATTCAAATTATGTGACGTGGCAAATTATTTCAAGGTTCCAATCATAATTTGAACACCCACAAATAAAAATCGAGTAGGGTAAGGTCAGGAGATCGAGGTGGTCACTGGGCAAAACCACCTCGACCGATCCAACGATTGGAGAAAACAATGTTTAGATGATCTCTCACAGATCGAGTGAAGTGCGGTGGTGCACCGTCTAGCTGGAACCATGCCCGCTGTCAGCAACGCTGCGTGGATCGTCAACATAGAAAAGTTGCTGGCGTTGCCGTTGCCCAATTCTTCCCTGCCGACAATTTCGTTCGATTTGGCGAATGACTGCAGCAGAAGGATTTCGTCCTCGATTTGGAAAGCACTGTGCATACAGTGCACAGTCGTATAGCCCTTTGATACACTTGTCGACACTCACCGAATATGAGTAAAATATCCACACATTCACTAGCAGAATAAGCCATTTTGAACGATACTGTATGAACTAAATGATGGATATTTTGTCACTGACGGAAAATGAAGAATAACACTTAGCTCTTACAACGTCCCTTACCTACCTCAGTCATCTTTTGTTTACATGGTACATTAACGAGATAGTAAATGAATATTATTCCAGCGTTTCAGTGCGGTAAGGTAGTCTGAATAAAGATATTTCCCTTTCGTTTGATTTTCGTACGATTATTCATATGAAAACGATGACGTCATTAAAAAATATGTAATGCTTGAACTTTTCTCGGCGAGACGAACAACTTTTTTAGAGGTGAAAAATATTATTGCCATTAAAAAAAAGTGACTTTATGCTCGTAGCATAGAAACATAAGCAATGAGGGCCTGGATTCCATCAGCACTAAGTTTCCTCCTCCGAACCCTACAACTTGTATTTGAACAATTTTGCTGTCCCCTTTCTACGAGAGATATTAAGCCGTACTGTTTCAAATGGGACACCCGGTATACGTGTGTATAGCTTTAACAGTGTTCATCACAAAACTTGTCCATTTGGAAGCCGTTACTACTTTTATCAGAGAAAAATATTCGGAGCTTAACCAAACGATTAGCAACTTGTTTCCTTTGTTCCGAACCCAAAGTCATCTTTTAAATTTATTTTCCATGTAATTAAAAATGAATACTCACGATCCGAAGAATCGACTTCCATATGTAAGTCTCTTGTTTCTTCGTCTTCATCAGATGATGTAGAATCATGCTGTTGCTGTTTGAAAGGCCAATCTCGTTTATCAATGACTGTCTGGAAAGTCATGTCTCCCTCGTCTCCCCACTCAATTCCGCCCTCGTCTATTCCTGATTTCTGCTTTTGCTGACATATCTGCAATTGAATTTAATGACATCCAATGCGACCACAGCATATACTATTCAGAAGAATGACAAAAATATTAGATGATTCATCAGTATTAAAATTCATTTTCAAAAAACAATGAAATAAAAACGATCAGTCTGGGACAGATGCAGACTCAGAAGATATCTATGTATAAAATCGAATCGTGATATACCGAAAACAAAGCCAAAAAATCACAATTTACGAAAATGAATATGATTGAAGTGTTATTTTTCACAACGCGAAATTTCTAGATTTGGATAATTCTATGAAATTATATCAACTAAAATATTTCTTTACTCTACTTACTAGTATATCACCTGATTAAATTTCAGATACTATTTTCAGCCGATGTTTTTTTGCAGAATTCGCTTTTAGTCTACACAGAGGAAATTGTTTGCTATTATTGAATTTCAACAGGGTGTCCACCTGGAAGTTTCAATAAAATTCCTTTTTCCCGGTAAAATTCATGAAATTCCTTGACCATAGAAAACGTTTTTTTTTAATGAAAGAATGTTAAATTTGAAAACCGGAATTCCGTTTTGAAGGCGGAAAAGTGGAGATATTGAAATTTACCTTAGAGGATTAAAACGGTTGATAAACGAGGATCACCTAATGTTCATAATCAACGAGCAATAGATGTGCACCCATGCACATTAACTCCTGTACCGAACGAAATTGAAAGGCAGATGGCGCTAAAATAAAATTATCGTCGATTGGCAAAAAAACCCACCAAGTCAATTTTCGTCATTTCCCCTTTTCACTTTTGAAAGTTTCTTTAGATCATAATTTCCATCCAATTCAGATTTTTTTTTTCAATGTTCGTTAGAATTCAAAGAATAAAATTGAGTATTCGTTTTCCATTGCATAGAATGGATTGAGAAAAAATGAATCTTTTAGATTTAGTCTATCAGCTCCACTCGATTTGTTAGACATTATGCAAGAACATACAAAAAAGAGTGCATTGAAAGAAAATTTTTTTCATGGGCTATTATCCATAATTTATGATGTAAAATGGGTACTTAATTTCATTTTCTAGAGTCTAACGAAAATTGCGATGTACAAAAATCTACATCAGATGGAAATTGCGCAATAAAGGAATTGGCAAAGGGAATTTTCAAAGACTTTTCAATTTTAGCGAGGTCTTCCCTTAAGAGGTGATTACTCTGTCAACTTTTCAACAAAAATACGTACAGCAAAAAATTTGTCGAGAAGTGGTTTTACAGTTTGTATATTACTGGAAATGATTATTTTTCAAAGATTTCCACCATCTTGATATGCGAGAATGCCTTTGAAAAGTAGAATGCTGAATTTAGAATTTTCCATAGAAAAACCGCAAAAACAGTGGGTTCAGTCTTATCAAACGCGAATATATTAACATCTCACTGTTCTGAGTAGGTTTGAGATCAAATTCCAGGATAAAATTTTTAGTTAGCAGAAGAATCTGCAACAACGTAGGTACTTGGAGAAAACAAGCTTCAAATTTTCAAAATCCAGAAAGGTTGCGTAATTCCCTGACCTTTTAACTGTTATTTCCAGATCAATCAAATTCCCTGACAATTCTCGATTTTCCAGATTTCCCTGACGGCTGGACACCTTGTTCAACAACTAGTTGTTGAAATTCACCAAATAGTTTTCTCTGTGTAAACAGCATCATCTCAATTCAAGTACGTTCCGATCAGTATATTTGCCCGAAATCATATTGCTAGATCGATTAATTAGTTACACTGAAAGATTATAAGACAAAGTGAAAATTCTGTCCAATAATTTAACAAACTTCCACAACTGCAGAAATCTCATATTCCCAAAAGATGAACTGTTGGAAATATGTTTCGCCAGTTAACAAAAAACCCACAAATTGAATTGATTTATCCACTGCCGTATCATATATATGTATGAAAACATTCTAATATCTGACAAAGAGAAGCTCAGGTGCGTGGTCACTAATTTTGACGAGTCTTTCTTCAGTTGTAGACAACCACTTGAGGGTTGCACTGCAATAGCCCTAGGGTGCAACACTCAAGAATAAGGAAGAAATTCGCCCTCAAACTTTGAAATACAAAATATATACGAGTTCCGAAATCAGGGTTACCGTAAAGCCGCCATGGCGCAGTGGTAAGCGTCCAACCTATAGACTCGATGGTCTTGAGTTCAAGTCTCCAACTGCCCTTTTTTTTTCTTGTTAATTGTAGTAATTAAAGGTGCGACTACATTGCTGTACTTTTTAATTTGTGATGGGCATGTGTTACATTTTTATGGTACCATGTTCGATAAGGCATTAGCAAGGGACAGATAGTTTATGATACTAATCCGGGCCTGACGCCATTCGAGGTGACGTCTAGACGTGGCTTACGTGAGTCTAGACGTCACCTCGTCCACCAAAATGCTGGAAATGAATGGGAGGTGAGAGGGGGGCAATATAAAGGAATAGAAAAAAGGCACGGTCAATAGTATTCAAGCACTTTGAATCTGAAGTACAGGGTTTATAAGCACGCCCGTTGGAACGTATGGCAAGTTGCGATTCAATTTCCAAACGTTTAGGGCGACTATCTTGTTTGTGTCTTGTGGAAATTTTTGAGTGAGCAAGGAGAAAATGGAGCAAAAAGCTGCATTAACCTCTAGTGGACCACACGACGATGATAGAAGTGTCCCCCCCCCCTCCAAATGAATAATAATAAAGAATTATATTTTTCCTATTACTAGTTTCTCATTTACATTGTCTTTCCTTCTTCTATTTCAAAAAATAATTGACGATTATACGATGAATGTTGATAATTATACGATGAAAACAAATGTTACAAATTATATTATGATTATACGATACTGAATACGTACTTAATATATACGGTACTCACTCGTACACTGGTGGAACAACACCATCCCGGTTTCGCGGAAGGAATGCAACGCGAGATCGTCCGAACGTGGTTGAAACAAGCCACATTTCGAGGAGCTGGAGATGAGATGTAAGAAAGCACGCCGAAACCTTTACAAAGCCATAAAAGGCAGCAAGAAGTAAGCATGGAATGAAATCCTTGAAGCAGTGGAAGGTGACCCATAGGGCCGGCTGTGATGACGCGATTTAAAATTTAGCCGATACAATCGCTGAGATGTCCGGAACTCATGAAGAAAATAGTCAGGGTGCTGCTTGCGAAGCAATCACAGTTGCACCGTATTGTTGAACGAAGAGAAGAAGTAGCGGCTTCCGTCAATAACTGAGGCAGAACTGATTGAGATGTGCACCAGAGTAACACCAAAGCTCCTGGGCTGGATGGAGTTACCAATGTTGCGCTGCAATCAGCTGTTCATGCGAAGCCGAGACTGTTTTTCGATGCATACAGCAAGTGTCTTAGGGAGGGCTCCGCTTCGGCCAATGGAAGCAGCAGAGGCTTGTTTTATTCACGAAAGGGAAATAGCCATCGGACTAACCGTCATCATATCGTCCCTTCTGTATGTTCAACATCGCTGAGAAGATTCTCGACTACATCGTCCATGAAAGAATAAAAGCAAACCTTGACATCGATATCGCCAGGGGAGCGAATTCAGGGACAAGATGGCTCAACACCACAAAGAAGTACTGCCTAGTAGTGACATTGGACACCAAGAAGGCCTTCAACTTAGCTCGGTGAGACTGTATTGTGAAGGCTTTGGCAGATGTCAATGTATCTAGATGCTCACGAAAGATGGTAGCTAATTATTTCACTGTAAGGGTGGTCAACTACGACACGGAAGGTGGCCCCGAAGAGTACAGACTCACTGGAGGGGTGCCGTAGGGCTTAGTACTAGGTCTTTTGCGGAACAGTATGTACGATGAGGTTCTGAAACTCACGCTACCACGTGATGTGAATCTCGTGGCGTTAGCAGATGACATGGCTGTAGTCATTGCGAGGAAACATCTAGAGGAGATCAAACTTGTTTTCAACATGACTTTCAAAGTAATGTGTCGCTGGATGGACAGCGTAGGTCTGCAACCGGCGGATTACAAAATAGAAACCGTGTTGATCACAAGTAAGAAGCAAATCGGAATTATGAGGGTGCAAGTCAGGGACTACGAACTCTCTTCCCAGCCATTCATTCGGTATCTGGGGGTAATGATTATATGTCAGTCTCGTTCTCAGGATTACAATCCTGATATTTACTGGTAGTACCGCTGTTTATGTAGGTTGAGTCACAAGTTTAAAGAGCAATTCGAAAAAATGCGCCATGAGGGTCTGGTGGCGCCCCCACAGATCTGTCGTTTTCATAACGTTTTTTGTGCTCGAAAGGGACACACCATACAGAGTTATTTTATTCACTCAAAATTGATTTATCATCAACTTTTTTGGTCATACAATGTGAGTAAATATTAAAACAACAAAAGGAGATTTCCCAGAAGGAGAAATCCTATATGAAATAATGAAGCTGGAGGAATTTTTGCACTACGAGTGCGATGTAACCTCAAAAGGTAAATTAATTCTTCGAGTTGAAAAATTACATGAAACTACTTGCAATTTTTCTTGTTTACGGCTGCGTGTACTCGAGATGAAAGAGTCACGTTTGCGCGTCTTGGCTGGTGACTATTGCACGAAGGAGACAATGACAACCAGTGCGTTGATGAATAGATGGCTAAACCAATGGCAATGTTGCTAACGCCAAAGGTTGACGCCTGTTGAAATCAGCAATATCATTCAAAAAATGAAACAAGCAAGAATGTTTGTAATACCATTATGTTTACTCAATGATAATGATCTTATTCAATTAGTTTATGTGCATAAACTGCATAATAATAATTTGTTGACTGGTGACGATTGCACGAAGGCGGCAATGACAACCAGTGCATTGGAAAGTCGTTGATTCCGTTTCAGAGAAGAGATATTGGTCTCGCCCACACATTTATCAGATTTTTTCTGATTTCTCAGATGAGAATAACCATGAAATGTCGTGAAAAATTTTCAAAACCTTATCAAAGTGATGGGATATTTTGAAACTTGGGAAGTTCCCAATCTGTGGGAATCAAACCCTGACACGGGGATCTGCAATCAGAGATTTTTCAATGGGTGAGACGATAATTCCAATTAAATCAAGTTAACCTTCATCCTGACCTATCATCCAGATGGTATAATAGGTAAATGGAATACAACCAACTTTTATTTACATTTAACGTAAATAATCGCATACAGTGTTGCCGGGTTACTATTAAAAATGTGCTTCCAACACCCATACAAATTTATTTGTATGTGTAAATCATAAAGATTCATTTATTTGGATACGTAAATAATGTTTCATTAAAAAAAAAAAATGAAAATGACGAATTGACAATTAATATCTCATGAGATAAAATCAGATTCAGTGAATCATTATTGAAAAAAATTAATAAATAAATGAATAAATACATAAATTGAAAAAAAATCTACTATTGTCAATTAAGTTCAGGAAAAATGATATCATTCATAAACGAACTGATTATCGTGGTTTGTTACTTGTCAATTTTGAGACAACTCCTCACGATGGTTGTGGAGGAGGATGTCAAGTCACTGAAAAGGTTTTCAATACCAATCTCTTAATAGGCACTTGGATGCTTCTAACGCAAATTCATTGCGAATTTCTCCATTCTTTCAGTCAGAAAGATGCTTATAGCGTTTCATAACTGAATAATCAGTGAATTAAACAAAAATTGGAATGATAATTCCACTTCATCTTGTGGTTTACCGTCTTATACGTAACAATGAATGTATTGTTACTCACAAAGCCAATGTGCAGTTTTTTCATCTGAATGAGCATATCACAAGTATCTCTTCAACTGCCAAACGGTAAAGGTCAGACAGCTCCTCTTTAAATTTGAATAACTTTTCAGAAAATTACTAGACTTATGATTATGTCAAAAGTTGCAATTTTCTCTTTTTGCATAAATCAATTATCAATTGAATCTTCATAATTTATTATTTTTATTTATATAAAAAAAAATATATATATACGTATATATATATATATATATATATATTTTGTATGAACGAAATCAGAAATTGGCAATATTGTGGAGCTATCCGACTAAATCATTCTTTGTCAAATTGAATTTTGTTTGCTCTCATCACCAACGATTCAGAAAAAACTGAATTTAAATTGAACATTTGTTTTGATACATCCAATACATCCAATTTCTTTGTTGAATCTGAGATGTCCACAGAGTTGCACGATTGTTTTTCACACAACATTCTCAGGTGAATCTTAGTTTAGGATTCACATGTTTTATTCTCAAGATAAATGAATAAATGAAATGAATACAAAATAAAACTTAATTTTACCATGCATTTTTCATTTTCAGGATAGACTTTCATGGTTATAAGTTATGAAAACTTTATTTTCCGTCTAAAACTTATAAAATCGGTTATTATATTTGGATCTTGTTCAGATAAAAATAAGAATGATAATCATTATAGACATAATGTATAATCAAATGAATGAATAAATAAAAAAGCATGACTGAACATTTTCAACTATAACGCAGAGTTATAGAAATGACCATTCATTCCGATAAATATATTTTTGAGCTACCTCAAATTACAAATACGTAATCAATTTAAACATTCTTTATGTTTTCTAATTGAATCCTTGAACAGCTGAGAAGTTACAAGTCTAGTCCTGCACTTTATTCTAATACATGGTACACCAAAGTTGAAAAACTTTCCTTCAATTTTGCTCCTGAAGACGTACGATTTTAACATAAAATTACTTTCTCCAACAGTACACATATAGCTTCGAATTGATAAAAAGAATGTTTTCCTTCTATTCATTAAAAATGGAAAGGTCAGAATAATAAAAATATTCTTAGATGCTCCCCTTTCGATGTTATACATGAATATAACTGTTTATATTTATCCTTAAAATTGCTTTTTTGGCTCAAAGTTATCAAAACTACTAAAAAAAAATTGAATTCAAATTGCGAATATCACAGCTTAACATAAATCTAACGTGGGATCATTGTTTCAGTCTCAGAGTTAAACCGTTATACCAGATTATTGGACGATGGCATCAAAAAAGCATTTGGTTAGATGTAGATTCCATCTTATCTGGTTAAATTTTTGATTCAGAAAAGAGACTACGGACAACTCATATTAATCCAAAAATGGAGCTGTCAGACTTTTCTGTTACAATTTTGCTAAACTTTGGGGTATTCCGAAGGTTGGTTCCCGATGCCTTATAAATTAGTGCTAAATTTGAAGAACTTCGCCTCTAGAGAAGTGATCTCAGATACTTCACAAGTAGATTGGTTTTTACTGCCAATTGGAAATCCTCCATAATTCACTAAACATTGAGAATCATAACGATGATAATATTGATAATCCCAAAAATGGTGAATGCTATCGAGACTCATAGTCGTATCCCATTGGCCATCTTTGGCAGGATACTCAATGTTTTCATGTTGGCTGGGTTTCTATGCAATTATCCTATATTTTCATCAATGATTGTACCCCTGTGGATCCATAAGATATTTAGTAGTACTTTCCACTCTTGCCTGATAAGTAGCTAGTATCAATGCCTTGATTCCTTGACTTATTATATGCCCAACAATTTCTAAAATACGTTATTCATTGAAAAACTAAAAATGACGGATTTTTCTTCTGTTTCAAGTGCCAAATATAATTCATTTGGTTTTTTCCAGGTGTTTGATGCCGGATCTGATTTTCGCGGAATTTGCGAGCGATGGATGAGATTCGAATGGATTTTAACGGGAGCGGGAGAAGGTTCACAAATCAATACACGTGCGCGTTGGTCAAAAAAAGTCAGTTTAATTATAATAAAGTCAATATTTACACTACGATTAATTAACGGAGACGATCAAAAGATTAGCGCGGATCACAATAAATGATAACACAGTTCAAAGAACTAAATGACGCAGAGCAACTAATTCGCGGAACAATAGAATAATTCGCAGAACGAGATGTACACAGTACGATAGCCGAAATGCAAATGAGGCCGATTAAAGGACCGCAAGGTGCCAGGTGTCGATCATCGAGGGTCCAAACGTGCCCCAATTTAAATGGGGGATTCACTGGACACCTGTCCATCAAGTGGCGCCTCAGGTGTCAGAGGTGAGAGGCCACTGGTCATTTAAGTCAGTTGCGCAGGTCAGTCGTGGGAAGCCATGCAAGCATGCGAGAGGAGCGAGTGTGCGTGAGTGTTGCGTGTGTAAGGAAAAACAATTCGGTGGAAAACCGAACATTCTCCCCCGCCGTCAGCAGGCGCTGACACCTCTTTGCGCAGGTCTGTAACAAGAAAAGAGATTAATCGTGCGCAGGACAATAATTTCTCCAAGAGCGACTTCACCACTGGAGTTCATCAGCGAAGGTCAAGGTGCGAGTACACCCAAGATCGTTGGAGGCGTAAATTCCGCAGACCTCGGCAGACCCGCTTCCACTCAGAGGCCAGGTTCGAAGACGAAGGTCGTAAATCTTCGCCTAGGTCTGGTCGAGNGAAAAGAGATTAATCGTGCGCAGGACAATAATTTCTCCAAGAGCGACTTCACCACTGGAGTTCATCAGCGAAGGTCAAGGTGCGAGTACACCCAAGATCGTTGGAGGCGTAAATTCCGCAGACCTCGGCAGACCCGCTTCCACTCAGAGGCCAGGTTCGAAGACGAAGGTCGTAAATCTTCGCCTAGGTCTGGTCGAGAATGAAGTTGAAGACGACTCCAGTTGTTGAGATGAGCGAACGTAGGACGAGAAGGTCTTAGACATCATTGGTCGAGATGGGCAGTAGAGCCAGCTTGGAGATGGGCCTCTGAAGCGTAGAGCTGGAAATCTTGATGGTGACCACCCCGGTGAGTCCATCTCTACCAGGGTGGAGAGCGATGACTCAAGCGACAGGCCACTTCGTTGGTGGGAACCTCTCGTCGGTGAGAAGGACTATGGAACCAATTCTGATGTCGTGAGATGGGTGGTGCCACTTCAAGATGGAGTGTAGATGCTGAAGGTAGCTAGTGGACCACCGCTTCCAGAAGTACTGAACCTTCTGCTGGATAAGCTGCCAACGAGATAGGCGAGCGACATTCAAATGCTCCAGCGAAGGTTCAGGAACCGAGGTCAAGGCCTGGCCAATCAGAAAATGACCTGCTGTGAGCGCGCTGACTTCATCAGGATCTTCTGATAGTGGTTCCAGTGGTCGCGAATTGAGCACAACTTGGATTTGCGCGAGTAAAGTAGTGAGTTCCTCGTAGGTTAAAAGAGTATCGCCGATCGTTCGTTTGACATGGAACTTCACCGACTTTACCGCGGCTTCCCATTTGCCTCCAAAGTGTGGTGCACCTGGAGGGTTAAAAAACCATTTGGTGCCGTCGCTGAGCAAGAGCTGGGCTAGTTTGTCCGATCCCTTAGATGCCATCGAGAAGAGCTTCAACTCCTTGTCGGCTGCCAAGAAGTTCGTTCCGCAATCTGAGAACAAGTTCTTGCAGAGTCCACGCCGGGCAACAAAGCGACGATATGCAGCGATGAATCCATCGGCTGCTTAATCTGAGACGACCTCAATATGGACTGCGGACGTGGTCATGCAGACGAATATCGCAAGCCATCCCTTGTACGACTTGTGACCACGCCCTTTCCATGAGCGGAGCGACACTGGTCCGGCGTACTCAACTCCAGTGTTGAGGAACGCTCGGCCAGGGGTGAGACGGGCAACTGGGAGCTGGCCCATGTGCTGTTGAGCTCTGATCCCTCGCTGTCTGGCACATGGAATGCACTTCAGGATGAATGATCTTACCGAGGCTCTTCCACCGAGGATCCAGTAAGACCTTCTGAGTCGACCGACAGTGAGCTGCGTTCCTCCATGCAGAGTCCTGAGATGGGCATCTCGAATGATGAGCTGAGCGAACTGAGAATCCCGAGGTACGATGATCTGATGCTTATTTTCGCAGTCGAGCTGAGCAAATTTCAGGCGTCCTCCAACGCGTAGAACTCCCCGGTGATCCAGAAACGCTGTCAGTCGAGTGAGTGGGTGAGATGAGCTAAGATGTTGCCCTCTGGACAAGGTCGTAAGCTCAGCTGAGAAGTGCGCAGACTGAGTGAGCTTGACCCAGAGCAGTCGGGCTTGCTCGATGTCACCATGGTTCAGAGCTATTGCTAACGATGATCCGGGAATTCTTCTGAAACGAGCAATGACGCGTTGACAAATGGCCGTAATTCGAAGTAGCTTGCTGAGCGAAGAATAGCGGTGAACTAAATCCCAGATCTCTGGGCGCTGGACCTTCACGTTGAGAATGACACCAGGTTTCTCTTCAAGATTCGCTGATGCCACTGAAGCGAGCTCTAGAGGTGGCCAAGACGATGAGCTTTTCATGAGCCATGGTGGTCCGTGCCACCAGAGTTTATGTCAAGAGAGTTGAGCTGTGGTTAGCCCACGAGATGCGCAATCAGCTGGGTTTCCCTTGCCAGCAACGAGTCTCCATTGAGCTTGCGAGATCTCTTGTATGAGCTGGACACGATTTCTTACGAATTTCTTCCATCTGGACGGGTGTGAGTTGATCCACGTAAGCTTAACTGATGAGTCGGTCCACAAGAACGTCGGAGCGTTTGAGAGATTGAGCTCTTCGTTGACGTACTTTACGAGTTTGGCAAGCGTAACTGCAGCTGTGAGCTCTAGCCTTGGGATTGTCAGCCGTTTGAGAGGAGCTACTTTCGTTTTCGCGCAGACCAAAGAAATCCGAGGCTCTTCATCTCCATTAAAGACTTTGAGACAGACTACGGCTGACATTGCGAGAGTAGAAGCATCGGAAAATCCGTGAATTTCAATCGACGAATTCTGGAGCAGGCCCAACCATCTTGAAACAGATAACTTCGAGAGCAGAGTGAGATCATTCCGAAACCTTTTCCAACGCTGAGCCACTTGATCTGGAACTTCATCATCCGACCCGAGCTTACCAATCCAAGTCTCCTGCATGAGCAGTTTCCCTCTGATAACGACAGGAGATAGAAATCCGAGCGGGTTATACATCTGAGCGATTTCTGAGAGGATGTTCCTCTTAGAGACTTTCGATTCATCGCTGGTCCGACTTGAGAAGACAAAGTTATCCGAGATGGGCTGCCACGATAAACCAAGAATCCGGGTCTCCGAATCCTTATAAACTCGCTGGTCATTGGTGGCACTATCAGGAGCGAGCCACTGGAGTAGCACTTGACTATTACTATGCCATTTTGCCAGAGGCATTCCTCCAGCGGCACAGAGATCACGAACTTCTTGAGCGGTCCTAATGAGTTGGTCATGCGTGTCTGCACCTCCACAGATGTCGTCGACGTATCTTCCTTTCACGATGGGCGAGACGGCCAAAGGGAACCGATGTCCTTCATCCTCAGTCAGTTGAAGAAGAACATAATTTGCGAGAAACGGAGCTGATCTTGTGCCGTATGTGACTGTTGTCAGTTGATACGTGACTATTTCTCCACTTGAGTTGGTCCATAAAATCTGCTGCAGGGGCCAGTCATCCTTGTTAACTCTGATCTGGCGGAACATCTTGGTGATATCCGTCATAAAGATGACCTTGTGCTGCCTTGACCAGAGCAGCACGTCCGAAATACCTCTCTGCAACTGGGCTCCTGTATGGAGAATGTCGTTGAGTGAGTTCCCTGAGCTGGTCTTCGCTGATCCGTTGAACACTATTCTCAGTTTCGTCGTTTCACTGCTCTCTCTGACTACACCATGATGAGGTAAATAGTAACTCCTGTGAGCGTCAGATGGCCCTACCTGAAGCCCTTCAGAGACCCTCAACCCTCCTGAAGCTTGCGCTTCATGTGCTAAGGTCATCTCGTCAGAACGACAAGCGGTTTCCACCTGAACCAAAGACGAAGAGCGATGAGTTAAGCGAGTTACTAATCTCATATGGTCAAGGTCTTCATATTCCTTGAGAAAGTCAGAGTAGAGCTGGAGAAAACGCGGATCTTTTGAGATTCTACCGAGCATCCGATGGAGACAAGCTAGCGCTGGACGATAGGAATTCCCTAATGACGAAACTGGAGCTGAGAAGGGCAAACGAACGACATGTCGACCTGAGCTATCCCTTGAGTGAGTCTGACGGAAGTGCTGTTAACACCCCAATTCTTCCTTTGTGAGATTCGCGTCAATCTGAGAAGGACGATAGCGTTGAGGTGAGACGATCAAGAGAGTGAGCTGTAACTTCAATGCGTTCTTCTGAGTGGATCGATTGTAGCGTGAGATGGACTTCGCCGGACGTTGTCCCAAACGATGATCCTCCCACTCCTATAATGTGGATAGAGCTACGAGTTTTCTTTAAATTTAACTTCCGAACTAGCTTATCTGAGATGAGCGAGAGTTCGGAGCCTGAATCCAACAAGAGTCGAACTTGATACGGGCGGCAAAAATCGCTAACGAGAAGAGCTAAATATGTTGCGAGAAGGACTCCAGGCCGAGAGGTTTGCGCAGAATAACTGTGAGCCGAACAAGAAGTCGACACTTGGGACGGTCCGCTTCAGGTCTGAGGATGAGCTGAAGACGTAGCCTGAGTAGAGTCACCGGTGTGAGTGTAAGTCACGACAGGTACGCTGGTCAATGGAGCGGAAGTACTCGGGCGCCGCGCTCCTGACTCGTTGAGAGGAACTTGAGATGCTGGACCACGTTGAGCTGGACGACGGGAGCGATCCAAATGTAGCAGGGTATGGTGCCTTTCCTGGCATTGGAAGCACTTACGAGTGGTCTCACATACCCTGATGCTGTGAAAGATTCTTGAATTGACTGCAAGAGGCGATGTAGTGCTCCCCCTTGCAGTATGAATAGGGATACCTGCCCGCATCAGCCCATGATTGAGTTGGAGCGGACTGTAGTTTGCGCGCTAGACCTTGGGGCTGGTGAGACGGCTGTTAAGCTGGCCGATTGGAAGTCACTGCGTTGACCTTGCCGCTGGCCTTCGACATAGGACGAGATTGTACGCTGGGCTGCGAAGATTTCGTCGAGTTTGAGTTGAGAGAACTAGACCCGACTTTCAAAATTTCCATCCCCCTGGAGCGACCTTGTAGAAACTCGGCGAGCTGTTCCAGAGAAGGATACTCAGATGAGGCCCCGATTTTGTTTTCCCACGTCTCACGAAGCTTGTTGGATAGTCGATGGATAATGACAAGGACAACCATTGGACCCCACTGATCAGTAGGTTGTCCCAGAGCTTTGAGTGCTCTAAGTGCTTTCGAGACTGAGCTGGTCAACAAATTGAACTCCGTGGCGCTGTGAGACGACATCGAAGGCGGATGCAGAAGCTGGTCTAAATGAGCTGAAACTAGCAAACGTTGGTTCTCGTAGCGGTTCGTAAGGATTCCCCAAGCTATCGAGAAGAATTCCTCCGAGACGGGCAAATTCGAAATCAGCTTAAGTGGTTCACCAGAAAGAGAGAGACGAACGTAGTGTATGCGCTGAACTCCCGGAATGTTAGGGTTATTCCCGACCAGAGAGTGGAATAAGTCACGCCATGGCCTCTACTCTCTATAAACTCTAGAGAACTTAGGGAGTTCGATCTCTGGAAGCGCCTTACGTGTCGAGCTGGACAAATGACCTTCAGTCTGACCTCCCCCCATAGTCTGATTGAGGTGTGGAGCCCCCTTATTCTCCATCAGTTGCGTGATCGCGGTCTTAGCTGTCGCGTATCTAATCAGCGTTTGGCCAAAAACCTGATTTTTGAAATAAGAGAACTGCAATAAACCCTCCATCTTCGAACCACTAGCTTCGAACCACGAGCTTCTCATGAGTGAACTCAAACTTATCCCAATATTTCTCAAGCAGCACCAACTTGGACTCCAGCACAGCAAGTCCAAGCTGCTTCGCGCTATCCCCCCTTTTGCTTCGTTGCAAGTTTCCTCGATAAATGCTGCTCGAGTCATTTGAAGCGTGATAGTTACTTCAAGAGCCGACATATTGAAGGTGACAATATGCATTAAACAAAGAGAAGAGAAAAAAAAACCCGATAACGCAGGTCGCAATCTGGAATTCAACTCGGCTTTGTTTCTTTAGAAAGAGCAGTCCAAAAAATACGGAGACCGTAGGCGCAGGTCCGATGATCCCAAAATAAACGAAGTGTTCAGAAATGATAAAATTTTGAAAATAATTCCGAAGAATTCCGAATATCCAAAAAAATGAATTAAATCGCCAACGCAGGTCCAAAAGGTTCCAGGCACGAGAAATTCAAAAGAATCAATAAAGGAGAAATAACAATGCAAACTTCCTTTTAGACAGCGCTGGTCAGTTTGAATTTCCCGCCTGACCGGTATTGCAAATCTCTGAAGCGGTGTGGAGAGAACTGGATGAGCATCCTTGAGCCGGACGAATTCAAATTCCACTGGAGCCGAGCGATGAGCACCACTGGTCGGGAATACTCTGTCCCCTTAACTCCCGAAAAACCCGCGAAAAACTCGAAAAACCAAAAAAATATTCCGCAAATCCGGTTCGATGGACCAAAATATTCGATGCCGGATCTGATTTTCGCGGAATTTGCGAGCGATGTGCGAGATTCGAATGGATTTTAACGGGAGCGGGAGAAGGTCCACAAATCACCACACGTGCACGTTGGTCAACAAAAGTCAATTTAATTATAATAAAGTCAATATTTAAACTGCGGTTAACTAACCGAGACGATCAAAAGATTAGCGCGGATCACAATAAATGATAACACAGTTCAAAGAACTAAATGACGCAGAGCAACTGATTCGTGGAACAATAGAATAATTCGCAGACCGAGATGTACAAAGTACGATGGCCGAAATGCAAATGAAGCCGATTAAAGGAGCGCAAGGTGGCAGGTGTCGATCATCGAGGGTCCAAACGTGCCCCAATTTAAATGGGGGCGTTCACTGGACACCTGTCCATCAAGTGGCGCCTCAGGTGTCAAAGATGAGAGGCCACTGGTCATTTAAGTCGGTTGCGCAGGTCAGTCGTGGGAAGCCATGCAAGCATGCGAGAGGAGCGAGTGTGCGTGTGTGTGAGGAAAAACAATTCGGTGGAAAACCGAACACCAGGAAATTAAAAAAAAATGCACTATTAATTTTATATATATACATACTATGACAATTATAAGACGAAGACTAATTATAAGACAAAACTATGGAGACTATATATTCAGATCCACTTCATTGATAATCAACTGTGTGAAATTGTGATGATAAATTGTGCAATTGCATCTGAGAACTATATAAAATATTATGTTCATATTAATTTAATGATTAATTTCTTCAACAATGAGATTGAAGACACAAAATGCTAAGCGCGCGAAGCGCGCTTTATAATGCTATCAATATTACTAAAAGAGAAAACCAAATCTCGAAATTGCGAGGTATCGATTTTTTTTTAATCTAAAATGAAAATATCGATGATCAATGCAAACAACTGTCGAGTATCGAGATTAGAAAAAAAAATGACAGTTTGTGTTGATGAAAAGATTGAGCCATTGATGAGGTTAAAAACTTTTGCCGGGCACGCGAAACGCGCCTTATAATACTAGTGCTAGTAGTATCCTACAATAAAAAGGAGAGAGTAATCGAATTGCGAAGTTATCGTTTATATCGAAATATCTCGAAATAATCGAAATACGTAAGACTGAATCCGACGCGCCACCAGCCGACGTGGCCATGGCTGCAATTATATTCAGTCTGGCGCTTGAATAAAACGTGATGACGCTATCCCATTTTCCAAATATCAAAAATTGTCGTGAAGTGCATCCGACGAAAATTATGGCATCTTCCAAAATTAAGTACACCACGAGTAAAGCCATTGATCACTTCAATAGAGGAGCAACCCTCATGTAAGTATTTTTCAACAATATTTCCTCTAAATGTGTATTTGAGGCATTCTAACCTCTTATCATTGGGACGTGTTATTCACTGTTAGAAAAAAAATTAAATTTCATGGACATTTGACTGTTAATTTTCAAGGCAGTGGCACTGAATTTCATTTAAGGGGGAAAAAATCCTGAAATTTCAGATTTTACTGAAAATTCAGTAAAATACCTGAATTTTCGGCAGCACGAGGATTCCTCAATTCAGTTAAATTTCCAATAACACCAGAAAATTCAGTGCCAAATTACACTGAATTTTTAGTGAAGCCTGAAATTTCATGGTTTTTTTATTGATTTTTCCACAGAGTTCTGAATTTTCAACAACAAAATTCCATGAAATTTCAGTGAAATTTAAATACGATAGAATTTTCAGGGAAGTGCACTGCAAATTTCAGATAAAAATTTTTAACAGTGTTCGAGGAATACTATCATCTCATTTTGTTCTAATTTTTTTTTCAGGAAGATTACAGGCTATGTCGACTGTATCGACGGATTGAAAGAGTTGACTAAGTCAGCTTTTAAATGGATCTATAAGTGTATCCTGAATAATAACGACAACAAACGGATTCGAATAATTTTCTGGGGGGATGATGCTTTAAAGTATAATGGAGAAATCGTCATGTATCAGGTAAAAAAATATTCGTGACAATTGAAAAATTATATATGAATTAATCCATTATATATAAAATTTGAATGGAAAATCTATTGAAAGATTATATGTAAAATGTAAATTAAAAATCTATTTATATAAAATTTCTTTTAAAAAACTATTATATATAAAATTTGAATTTAAAAAACGTTGATCACTTTTGGTCTTTAGCTTATTTAATTCGATTTACCTCAAATTGATATTTTCTGTGGGAAGATATTTTTCGGAATGATTTTTGGAAAAAATGACTTTTTCTTTCACAGATTTTGAAAGTTACTAGTGGCACGATTAAAGTGGCTAATCCAGCGTATCGTAGATCAGGAGACACTGTCAGCGATAAGGAGTTCCAATTTGGACGTGCAAGTACTCTGGAAGTCTTGGGAATCTTCGATATTGCCAATGGGGCTAAAGAGGCTGAAAAGAAGATGGTAAACTATCAACCCATTGAGATGGAAAACGTGAGTGCGGCTCGCGGACCAGTTATGATCACAGCATGGCTCAAAGAGCACTTCCGAAGTATCTCAACGTCCAACGGTGCCAGTTATGGCTGCGGCATGATTTGTAGAGCTGTCCACCAAATGACTGTTCATGTGACAACGTTTGTTCCCAATGAGGAATTATCTGACAGGATGCAAATCACCATCAAGGGGACAATTGAACGTCGATCGGACGCATTCACCCTTATCGTGAGCAACATGGTTCATGTTAGAATTGTTCCTGAGGCTCCCCAGATGAGCGAGGACATGGACGATGCAGTGGAGTCACCTCCCCTGATTCTCAAAAGAGAAGCAGATGATTCTCCACAAACAATCAATGGAAAGGTATCCAAATTTGTCAATTATTATAAAAATATTCTATAGCCTTTTACTTTTATTTTTTACTTTTATAAAAAAAATCTGCTATATTTCTATATAATTTAATAAGCGATAGAGAATTGACATGGAATTTCTCAAGACATTTCAATGGAAAAATTATTTTTTTTTAACCCAAAATTATTGTTTTCTTTTCTTTTCAGAAACAAAAAATGGATTAGCGATACTTGCCTCCTTTTCACCTTTATATTTTGAGTATTATATTGGTTTTAAGTGCAGTAAAAAAAGTATCGTGTAAAAAATTGGATTGATTAAGAATTGGTTCATGTTAAATGCGAAATTCGGTTCATATCGAAGTCTCATGTTTTATGAGGACTGTAAGCTTTCTAACAGTAGACGCTCTTCGTATTCTACATAATTTATGAAACCAACTGCTTGAAATTCTGTTGAAAACGATTTATGGTCAAATTTATTTCTTTTATGTATGGCGCTAATTTAAAAATACATATAATAACAAGAACCATTGAAAGTGAGGCATGTGATTGAAAGAAAAATATTCAGGTGTAAAACGCCAAGGAAATTTGTGGTTTTTACTTCATTTTTTTTTTTTATAATTTCTCAAAATTGGGAAAAATTAATACAATTTCTTTTTCATTTTTTTTCTACGACACCAATATAAGAACCGCAAATTTTCGTCGCAAACAAAAACACTAATATATTGCTTAAGTCTTGGCGAATATGTAGGACCTTGAATTGAAGCACAACAATTCTAATTCTTGGAACTTTGTTTCGTTTTATCCTTATATTTTCGTCATAAAAAAAATCACTAAAAGTGTAGCATGTAAAATGAAAAAGAAAAGTTTAACTGTAAAATGTCACGATAATTTGCGGAGTTTTCATTTTTTCTTTCTTTTTTTATGTTTAAATTTCTCATGACTGAGAAAAATGAGTGGAATTTTTTCTTATCTTTTTTTTTCATTAATAATAAAACCGCAAATTTTCGTCACAAAAAAATCCTATGAGTATATTATTTAAGACTTTGAAAAAAATTTGCAGTGCAGAATTTATGGAGTTCAATTTCGTTTTGTTCGCAATGTTTTTATTATAAGTTCATTCATTAACGTTAGTTTTTAGTGCTAATGCCGTTATCTCATTTCTATTAGTAAATGTTGATAAGATAAATATACTAGAGTGATATGACAAATGACTAATTCATGCGATTCCAGTACATAATTTTAATTAATAAGTGACTGAACATTATTAATAAATAACTGAATATGATAAGAAATGTTTAATGAAAATATTATAAGGACTCAATGATGTAAAGATGATGTGACAATGTAAATTGTAGCTCTCAGGAACGAAAATTGTGTTTTTCAATAAATATTATAATTGACAATGGATCGAATTTTTCAATGGGCTATTTATCACCTCTTATTTCGTCATTTTTTGTACCTTCCGGATTTTGTTTTTTATTTCTTTTATTCATTGATGTTTCTATCCATAATTGTTTTCAGTTATTAATCATAAAAATCCTAAATCGAAAAAATCCTCCTTCTCTTCAATAATTATGTAACGTCCCTATAGAGAGGGCCAGCAGTAGCAAAACGCAAAGTCGGTGCCAAGAAAAAAACAACAGTTTATGTAAATCAAACACGGATACTGACGGCGGTCTTCGACCAACATAATTTTTCAATCAAAAGTTTTACAATCATCCTTATACACTTATGATAATTATTATTGTTGAAAATTTTCAATTGATAAACTGGTCAATTAAAAAAATTTTTAATTGACCAGCTGATCAATTAAAAACATATGATTAGCTGACCACCCCCCCTTCCCCTTCCTCCACCACCACAAGGGAAGGCATATAAGGACTACCCCTAGAAATCGGAGCTCAGAATCGGAGCTCATAGCCCTGAAGATGCAGACTGCAATGTTTGCGAAACGTCGGCGCAACGCTGAATCCAAACGCGGCATCCATCCGGAAGCCAAAGATTTCATTAATCATGGCTGCGAAAGCCTCAAAACTAAGATGAGGAGGACTTGTTTATTCAGTGTGTGATGGTGGTATCGCAAATTCGCAGATATTCTGCGAATGCGGGCCGTGAAAGCCCTACCACTGTTGACAAAGTCCACCACATACTGAATCTGCGACGCTTGCTTACTTGCCTCTTTGATCTTACCCTGTATCTGTGCGATGCGTCTCCTCATTTTCCCCTCAAATGACCCCACTCGTGGGGTTCGAGGCTTCAGACGGAGAGCCGCATCATACACAACCCAGTTCAGGTCGAGCAAATTGATGTCCGGTGAGAGCCCCGCTGTCAGAGCCTCATTCTCCACAGCCAGCTGTTGTGGCTGGAGACGAAACTTCCCCGTGACTCTTTCCCGCCTTGTTCCTATCCCTCTCGGAGCTCTCTCAGGCTCCTCATCTCTCTGTTGGGTCGGCTGCTCCGGCTGTGTACCATTCTCTTCCTGAAGAGGAGGAAGGTCCATCAACCCCCGCGGAACGAGCAGTAACTCATATCCTTGCTGACGCAAGCGGCTGACTTGATCTCTCAGATGTTGACTTGAGAAATGCGAGAACTCAGGGTGCATACGGCACNGCTTCAGACGGAGAGCCGCATCATACACAACCCAGTTCAGGTCGAGCAAATTGATGTCCGGTGAGAGCCCCGCTGTCAGAGCCTCATTCTCCACAGCCAGCTGTTGTGGCTGGAGACGAAACTTCCCCGTGACTCTTTCCCGCCTTGTTCCTATCCCTCTCGGAGCTCTCTCAGGCTCCTCATCTCTCTGTTGGGTCGGCTGCTCCGGCTGTGTACCATCTTCTTCCTGAAGAGGAGGAAGGTCCATCAACCCCCGAGGAACGAGCAGTAATTCATATCCTTGCTGACGCAAGCGGCTGACTTAATCTCTCAGATGTTGACTTGAGAAATGCGAGAACTCAGGGTGCATACGGCACCACAAGTCCCGCATTCTCGCCATGTAGCCTACTTGCGCCGGCTCGCTATTCTGCCAACACTGCATGAGGTCCTCCTTGAGTTCCTCCGTCCACCTAATCCTTTGTACAGCCGGGTTGTTACCATTGGATCCAGATCGTTCACCCCTCCCAACTGATCCGCGGTCCCCATCCGAGAGGGACCGATTGTGGGGGGCTCTGCCGCGGCTCGATGACGGAACCGGGTATAGGTACCGCCGGGTGGTTAGCCCGACACCACCATGGCTATTGCGGACATGCCGGGCGATGGGTTCGCCACACTCCCTACGCCTAATCGCCACACTCCCTACGCCTAACCGCCACACTCCTTACGCCTAAGTTTATTATTATTATTATTATTATTATTATATTGGATATTTTAACCCGTAGCCAATTGTCGTGATATCATCGTTGATCCTCTGGACCCGCACGGAGAACTATATATGCGAAGATTATATGTGCACATATTATATTATCAAATTATTTATGACATGTATATCACATATGCCGTATATAGGTGAGATATATGTAACATACATCATTTTTCGTCAATGTTTATATATGTCAAAAACATATGTCTCATATATGTTTCGAATATGTAATTTTATAATTAAGGAATACGCGAAATATATTCGACGAATTTATATTATGTCACATATATTTCGAATACTTTTCTTACCGTTTTATATGTCATGTGATTCAGATATATGCGGAATACAGCTTGACATTTTTTTTTCCGTGCGGGAACTGGAATATCAAATGCGTTATATTTTCAATTTTCGAATGAAAAAAATTTGCGAACTTTTCAGAAATAATAGTCTATACAAATACCAGCTGCTCATTGATGGTTTATTGGTAGAGGAACATCCCTCATCAGTGTTGGAATTGAAGATTCAATAAGATAACAAATCCAACTAACATTGTGAGTGTATCCAACAAATTCAATGTTTATTCAATGAAACGTATTGTAAATTGTATTTTTTTCAGGTAGGTCTGCAGATTGTTGGCGAAATGCATAATTATCAATCGATAATAGCCAATCGAAGCTGTACAGAACTTATTCCATTGGAAATACTCAAAAACAATTCACCTAAAATACCAATAATCATACCACTACCGAAAACCAATAACAAATTGACAAAAAAAAAATATTACCCAAAACATTATACCAAAGGCCCTACAACAAGTTAACCCGGTGAAACCATCGACAAATAGAACACAAATCCATCATTAAATGAATATTCAAAATTATGCAATCAAATTCATGTGATCGTTGGAAATAATTTTCAATTTTTTTTATAGAATATATTTCTTATGAAAAAATACAAATAGCTTTACCTTTCATAACACTCCCTAATTTCAGCTCTTCTTATTTGGATTTAATTTTTTAAATTATTTTGAGTTCAAAAATAAATTTACTTCAAATTGAAAAATGAAACGATTAAACCATATTATCATTTAGCATCATCATTGGTGCATTATTATCATAGTTAATGAAGGATAATAAATAATAAATAAATGTTATAATATATGAATTGGTTGTTAGTTCATTGAAGATAGGTTTTTTTTTCCACCCATTCATTTATCTCTTTAATCGCACATTTGATCTTCAAAAATTCAGAAATGCCTAGAAGAAAAATCCAGCGCACAAGAGAAGAAGAAGAATTTCAAAAATTACGGCGTGATAAAAGAGACGCGTATCAGCATCAGTACCGCACGTAACGTCGTAATCAACTACATCATTCAAATCGTGCTACCGACAGTGAATTATCGAACAATTAATGTCCTGGCGATATTTATCGAAATGCAATTGAACATGATTCTTCTCATGAAAAAAAACTGAATAATAGGACGATTTTAGAATTAGAAAATCCAATCAACTTGATGAAAAACAACATGGTGCAGGATGTAATTGAACAGAATGTATTTCAAGGAGAAAGTCGGAAAAATCGAATAGTATTAGAATTAGAAATTCCAGTAGAATTAGAAATTCAAGTCAACTTGCCAAACAACATTGATGGCAATCGTTCCACCATACATGAGATATCTGATAACAACCATGTCCATTTATCAGAAGAAAATCGCTCAAGTAGCGTCCCTGATACTCCCGCAGAAGAAATCAGAGAGCACTATATTGGTCCAATGAACGTTTCATGTTGTCATTGTAGTGCAAGACATTTTGCAGCTGAAAAAGTTCGTAAAGATTCCTTTAATGATTGTTGTAGCCATGGCGAAGTCGCTCTTGAACCTTTACCTAATCCACCCACTATTCTGCGAGATCTTTTCAATGGTACTCACGAACAATCGCGACATTTTCATGAACGTATTCGTTGTTATAATAATGTATTTGCATTTGCGTCATTCAATGCTAATTTAGTAGATTTCTCTGATCGACGACCTGGCCCGGTTTGTTTCAAACTCCATGGTCGAGTGTATTATCAATTCAATAAAAGTTTGTACCCTGATTCAAATGAAACTCCATCCTATGGCCAACTATTTATAATTGATCCAAATGAAGCTACCGACATACGATGTAATTTGATGTCTACTTTAAATCGTGAAATAGTTGATGCGATAGATGCCTTCGTCAATGCAATGTATTTGCCCAATCTTATCGAATGATGCATGAAGAACTCAAATCCATGACAGATCTGAATACAGACAAAGAACCCGAAATTCAATTGATATTTTCTCTCAAACCTGGGCTGGACCAGAGACGATATAATGTACAAAAAATCAATATGGTAGCTGCCATTTTTACTACATCTGCTGACGGTGATATCCCAGAATCCTATGTTTCAGTTCGTAATAAAAGAACGAAAGATCTACAGTTCATTAGTGCCATGGATCCTAATGTTGAACCGTGGATTTACCCTCTTTTTTATCCTCATGGCACCAGAGGTTGGCATGAGCATATAAGTTGCGTGAATAAAGCCAAAAGAGTTTCACGTGCTGCGTACACGAAATACAGAATGGCCAATAGAAACGATAATGTAATCCTGAAAGGAGGACGATTGTATCAACAATGGGGGGTTGATAGCTACGTTAAAATTGAGAAAGATAGGTTGAACTACGGCAGACAAAATCAGAAAACTCTCCGCAGTGATACATATCAAGGCTGAATCGATCACCTACAACGACGCACTAATGATATTGATAGTCAAATAGGAAAAATGGTCATCCTTCCATCATCATTTACAGGTTCACCGCGTAATATGTTACAAAATTATCAAGATGCAATGGCTATTGTAAGGAAGTTCGGTAAGCCAGATTTGTTCATCACCATGACTTGCAATCCTAATTGGACTGAAATTAAAAAGAATGTACTACCCGGACAAACAGCATCTGATAGGCCAGATATTGTATCTCGAGTTTTTAATATAAAGAAAGATGAACTTATTAATGATGTCGTCAAAAAAAAATTGTTCGGTGAAGTATCTGCGTATGTATACGTGATCGAATACCAAAAACGCGGGCTACCACACATGCATCTATTAGTGAATTTGAAGCAAAACAGTAAAATCCTTAGTTCTGATGCTGTTGATGAATATATTTCCGTCAAAATTCCTGCTCAACAAGTAGATGCGACTCTTCATAACATTGTTTTGAAAGATATGATTCATGGACCATGTGGCAATTGGTGTAAAGATGAGAAGGGAAGATGTACAAAAAAGTTTCCTAACAAGTTCCAAGAGAATACTTCGATGGATGAGAATGGATATCCTACGTACCGTCGGAGAAATACCGGTACTTATGAGCGTTCTAACGGACAGACGACTGATAATGCATTTTTTGTTCCTTACAATGCTCATTTATTGAAAAAATGTAGGTGTCATATTAATGTAGAAATTGTTTCTAGCATCAAATCCGTGAAATATTTATATAAATACATATACAAGGGCCATGATTCAGCTTCGGTGATTCTAAGTAATACTGAAAATCATAATGAAATTCACCACGATGAAATTCGAAATTTCATAGATACACGATATGTATCTCCAGTTGAAGCATGTGATCGAATATATGGTAGGTCTTTACAAAACAAAAGTCATTCAGTCATACGATTACCAATTCATTTACCAAATCAACAAAACATAATCATCAATGATGCTGAAAATGAAGATGGTTTGAGAGCTGCCTTAGAGAAAACAAGTATGTTAGTTGATTATTTCTCTTTAAATCAACGGGACCCAGAAGCAAGGACTTACACATACGGAGATATTCCGCCCTATTACGTTTTCAAAAAATCGCGAAATTCTAATCAATCTACGTGGGAGAAACGGAAGGCACATTTCAATGTGATCGGACGGATGTATTCCGTGAGCCCAACTCAAACAGAACTGTTCCATCTTCGATTGCTTTTGATAGAGATTAAAGGAGCTACTAGCTTTGAAAACCTAAAAACAGTCAATAATCAATTATATGATACATTTTAAGGTACATGTTTAGCATTAGGGCTTATTGAAGATGATCAAGAATGGGACCATGCCTTAACTGAAGGAGAAATTTGGATGATGCTCCGCCAACTGAGACATTTATTTGTACGTATTGTGAAATATTGTCATCCAAATCATCCAGAACAATTATGGGAGAAATTCGAAGATGTTTTCTCTCAAGATTTCCAACGAAATCATAATGAAGCCGAGTATACACGAGAGCATACGCTAATATCAATACACTACTTATAAAAGAAAGCTCAAGTATAAGCGCATTTCCGACAATGCCGCAATTAATTGAAGATGAAACAGATATTGATGATGGCATCGATGATCAGATGTGAATTGAAATACATGTAAACATTGGTCAAAATCAGTACAATCAGTTGAATATGAAACAAAAAGACATTGTTGACAAGATTTTAAATGTAGCCATATCTGCTGAAGAATGCTCATCCTCCTGTTTTTATATTGATGGTCCAGGTGGCTCAGGGAAGACATTTGTGTACACAACATTGTACCATTTATTGAAAGCTCAAGGGAAATCTATTTGCACAATGGCTTTCACAGGTATTGCAGCAATCTTGCTTCCTCGTGGAAAAACACTGCATAAAACTTTCGGTATACCTGTTCCACTATTTCCAGACTCGGTTTCTAATGTAAAGATTCAATCAAAGGACGCCGAATACTTGAAGAATGTCGATATTTTCATTTGTGACGAAGCACCTATGGCACCTAGGTCTGCAATGCAATTAATTGATCGAACATTGCGTGATTTGGTGGACAATGAATCACCATTTGGTGGAAAAATTATGCTGTTAGGAGGAGATTTTCGGCAGTTATTACCAGTCACTCCGAATGCGACGAGATGTGGGTTAGTTAATTCATCGATCAAATTCAGCCCTTTATGGAAGAATTTCACGATATTCTCATTATCACAGAATATGCGAGCTCTACCTGGAGAGGTCGAATTCGCCAAATATCTTTTATCTGTAGGTAATGGAAAATCAAATGATAATGATAATAATCTATTACCTCCAGAACAATGCATAGCTTTGAAGACTGATGATATCGTGGAGGTGATATTTAAAAAACTAACTGATGAACGTCGATTCGGAGACTTAGCAAAACCGCTGTATTAGCTGTGCGAAATATTGATGTCAATGAAATTAACTGCAAAGCCATTAAGCTCTTAGATGAAACAACTGAGCGTATATACACAGGTATTGATAGCGTCGAAAATTGTGATAATGGCGATATCAATGACGCAATTTTAGCAGAATATTTGAATACCCTTAATCCTCCGAATTTTCCACCGCATGAGTTACGATTGAGGAAAGATTCCATAGTTATGCTACTTCGAAATTTGAGTATTGATGAAGGTTTATGTAATGGAACCAGATTACAAATTATAGAACTTTCAAATAATCTCCTACGATTCCGTATATTGACTGGAGACAAAACGGGAGACACTGTATTTATTAATCGTGTGACATTATATTGCGAAAACATCTTTCCGTTTACGTTCAAACGACGCCAATTTCCAATCCAATTAGCGTTTGCTATAACAATCAATAAAAGTCAAGGGCAAACTTTTGACACAATTGGCATAGACCTCCGCAAGGATGTTTTCAATCATGGACAATTGTACATTGCATTTTCGAGAGTTCGTTCGTAGGAATCTCTACGAATTTTCATGGGAAACGAAAGAGAATCTAATCTGGTAAAAAATTGGGTGTATACAGAATTATACAAGTGATGGTAAGATGAAAAATTATTTTCACTAATCGTGGGCTTCATTTGATGTATTATCCTCCTATTTTCTACCGTGAAAAAGAAAAAAAAGAAATTCGTGAAATTCTCGATATTTTATCTTGAAAATCTCGAATACGCGTAAGTCGTAAGCGAAAATAGAAATTAAAGCGTCACCAGGTGAGGAGACGGGAAAGCGCATGCGTAGCACGCGCGGACGATCTCGTTACTAAAAGAGAAGACCAAATCTCGAAATTGCGAAGTATGGATTTTTTCTTATCGAGAATGATGATAGATCGATTATCACAATAATCGAAATCGATCGGGTATTATCGATAACGAAGGAAAAAAATGACAGTTGGTTGATGCCGTTGATGCGAATTGATGAGGTTATTATTAGATAATAAATGAAAAAAATCGTGATAAAAATAAATCACGGATAATCATAGATAATTAATTGCCGCTATAGTTAAAGTGCTAATAAAGTGCTCGTGACATCAAGAAAACCAAGAAGATCACAAGACATTTGTAATCATTCGTAACGATAAAGAGTTGAACAAACTGTTGTTTTTGGAGTTATATTATTACAATTGCACAGGGTGAAGTACTTCCCAACATCCAGGCCGTTCTTCTGCCCAAAAAGACCGAGAAAACCAGTTTTTGAATCCATCGAACATTGAAACAATGGTTTTGTTGTGTATCTTCTTCTTAATTATACATATTGGTACTTCAGTGTATAGGTAATAATCGTCGACTGAAGAGGCCAAAAATCAAAGGAACAAGTGAGTGGAAATATTCCTATAATAATTCCTGATGAATGAAACACAGGGTTGACCCAAGAAAGAAGAGAGAAACTGTGGAAAATTACCATGGAGCCAGATTCAAGGTCAACTCATCTGAGTTTGATTCATCAGGAATACCCAAAATAATAAAGATATTTTTCTATAAATATTTTTTCAATTCCAGATTGCTACTGCTCGTCCTTCATTGTATCTTTTTGCTCTACTGAATGGAGGGAAATAAAGCATGACTTTACTACTCAAATAAACAAATATCGAGCTCCAATAACCTAATTACATATAAGTGTCGAGCAAAATACGATGTTCAGGTTTGTTCGTATTCCTATTGAAATGATTCATTTGTAAATTCTTTGGATTCGACCATTGCTTTTCTTAAGGATATCCAAGTACTTCGGCTATTTTTTTTTTGTGAAACCTTTTATAGTTTTAAATAAGAGGTCCCATTTTTGCCCCATTTGACCATAAGTTTCCGGGCATTTTACAAGGAACTTATTATCTAAACTTTCGAGTTCTAAAATTTATTCTTGATTTGAACCGTCAGAAAACGTTTTAAAAATCTGAAAAAAAAAACAACTAGAAAGCCTACTCTCAGGAAAAAATTCATAAAATATTTGAAAATTGCAATTTTTAAAGGTTAACAGCATTTTTTAAGAATAATTCATAAACAGTCAATTTTTCAGTATAAAAATCATTTTTCGGAATCGTAATAAGCTTTTTCATATTCAGAATTTTACCAGGAATCAATTTTATGCAAAAAAAATAAGGTTTCCAAAAGTTCACACCATTTTAGTTATTTATTCATAAAAAGGGAATGTTGAAAAAAATCATAATTCCGTGCAGAATGTAATTTGAAGGACACTAAATATCCATGATGTTTTTCCGAATTTTTCTCACACAATTTAATTGATAAATTTGATTATTGACAATGGTAGAATCTATAGTGCGGTCTGTACCACACTGTAAAAGATACTTGGATATCCTCAACGCATAATCAACTCGGAAAAAAAAATTCTTAGAAATGTTAATTTGGAATTAACATTCATTTTTATAATATTCGTTGGATATATAACACATTCAACATTTTGAGAACAGTGCAAACGATTAGAGAACTATTAAAGTACCGCGAGGGATGCAGTTGGTGGAAGGTATGCGGTGGTCGGATGGGGAAATAGCATACGTCCGAGAACTGAAGTTTTTAGATGTCCGATAACTGAAGCCTCCGAATTACCCGCAAATGGATAGGGCGTCCGATAACTGAAGAAATGACTGCCTTGTTGATTATCTTGACTTTCATTCGCAAGACCGGAGATAAAGGGAATAATCCATTCAATAATATGAAGAAAAAATAAATAAACCGCTTTGATCCTTCACACACCTGATTTATGGTGAAAGTGCCTCATAATTCGACTGTTCTCCTAGTCTAAACCTTAACCGTCCGGCAACTGCATCCCTCACGGTATTGGTTACTTAGTTACCTGTAAAGAATTGCCAGCAAAAAGATTTTTGTTTCTCCGTCCAATAATGTTTTAATTTTCCCAGTGAAATAATTTTGATCATGATTTAACTATAATTTTAAAATGTTTGAAGACTATAATTGTTTCTTGATAAAAGAGGTATCTGGATTTGAGTAGTAGGGCGCACGGTTGAAAAAATTGAATTATATTCGAGCCTCGTCTTCGAGATTTTAATAACTTGTAGTAGTCCGCCTGCGGCTAGATGGAGCCACACGCCTTCAGAGACCATAGAAAAAGTTGGCTGTGGCACCTCAGCGTTGAGGGCTCGCCATCTTATCATTGTTTTCGTGTGTACGCGAGTGGAACGCACGCTTTTCAGAGTTTCCAGTTTGTTTTATTGTAATAATCTATTTTTCTCTGTTTTTACACAGTTTTTCCATAGTCATGGATGATTGTAAGAAGAGGAAACACATAAATTGTGTGGAATATCTAGAAATCTATAGTGAAATCGTAAATATTAAGTGCATTGACTTATCGACTTTTCCTTGGCTAAATAATCGATTGGAAATAAAGGTAAACGATGTTACGTGTCTCTCAGCCTTTTTAGACGCTCGGGTCAGATCCTAGAGACAGAACCAATCGACGTCAAAGGCTTTTTTAGGCCGAGTTTATTCCTTGTCGAACAACTCAGCCTAACCTCATTTTACCTGGTTCTCCTGGTCCTAGAGATAAAATCGAGAACAAGGAAATTAAAAATGAGATTGTTATAAATATGTCAGATGGGTCTTCATCCCTGACATCCAGGACAGTGCGAGCAGCAGCTCAGATCCTGGTGTGCTAGACACATCTGCGCCTGACGCACTCACCTTAGGCTCCAAGCCTTGTTCCACTATTTCAATAGTTGAATCTGCGCTTGACGCATTGACCCAAGGTTCCAAGCCTTGTGCTACTATTTCAATAGTTAAATCTGCGCTTGACGCATTGATCCAAGGCTCCAAGCCTTGTTCTACTATTTCAATAGTTAAATCTGCGCTTGACGCATTGATCCAAGGCTCCAAGCCTTCTACTACTATTATGATAGGTACATCTGCGCCTGACGCATTGAAGTAAGGCACTAAGCCTTCAATTACAAATGCAATTGTTGCATCTGCACCTGACGCATCATTCAAGGCCTCAAACCTGGAAAATAATATTCCACCTGAATTCGATTCAGGAATATAGGAGTTCCTGGGTCATCGAAGCCTCATGATGCCGAGATCTCCTTTCAGAGTGATCTAGAAGCTCGTTGGAGTTTCTGGCTGGTCTCGAATTTGTTGATGCACAAATTGCACAGATTTATGGAAATATTCACCAAATCTGAATTCAGAGATTCCTTTTCTCTCCACCGAACCATTGATCCATAGAGAAAAAGAATTTTTAGTCAATCTCAAAAGACGCAGGTTCTGCCCTCGTAGCATTGGGGGTAACTCCTCGAACTCTGCTCTAGGAAGAGAAACTAGACAATCTAGTCCTCTTCCAGAAGTTGTGTGGTTCGAGAAAAATAATNCTGGTCTCGAATTTGTTGATGCACATATTACACAGATTTATGGAAATATCCACTAAATCTGAATTCAGAGATTGCTTTTATCTCCACCGTTGATCCATAGAGATAAAGAATTTTCAATCAATCTCAAAAGACGCAGGTTCTGCCCTCGTAGCATTGGGGGCAACTCCTCGAAGTCTGGTCTAGGAAGAGAAACTAGACAATCTAGTCCTCTTCCAGAAGTTGTGTGATTCGAGAAAAATAATGAATTTTTAGTGCCCTTGAGGCTACAGTTCCAGTTTAATTTTTGTATGGCTTTACATTTTTCGGAAAGCTTGAGAAGATTAAAATAAATCCTCAAAATTGTGTCAAGGTTTGGANTAATTTTTGTATGGCTTTACATTTTTCAGAAAGCTTGAGAAGATTAAAATAAATCCTCAAAATTGTGTCAAGGTTTGGAGATTTATCCACCTTTACACGAGAATCTAAATTCATTGGATTCAAAGGAGCTTGTTTTGAGACGTAGANAAAAATAATGAATTTTTAGTGCCCTTGAGGCTACAGCTCCAGTTTAATTTTTGTATGGCTTTACATTTTTCAGAAAGCTTGAGAAGATTAAAATAAATCCTCAAAATTGTGTCAAGGTTTGGAGATTTATCCACCTTTACACGAGAATCTAAATTCATTGGATTCAATGGAGCTTGTTTTAAGACGTAGAGTTAAAACAAACGGTTGAAAAACCTTGCATACCTCAGGTTGAACAACAGGTCGAACCGGAGGCATTTCCTCAATAGTCCCAATGATTATCGATCGACGTCAACGTCTCCAGAGTTATCTTACTTCAAGAGAGCAAGATGTAATGGCAAAAATATCTGCAGCCACTCTTGAGCATTTCCTTCCCAATGGAAATTAAACTGTTCTAATAGTTTTATTCTAGAGAGACTGAAGAGTCATAAAAGCCTCTTCAATTCTGGCCCTTACCAATCAGTAATTCCTCCAGAATTTCAAATCTCTGAACTGAAGGGGAAAGTCCTGAGGGGCGGATAAACAGGTTTGTGATCATAGAGGTAGTTGAAACCCTCGTATTACTATCAGAATCCTATCAAGATCAGCTCGTCTCTTTGTAACTTTTTGTTGGTGAACCACATGATTAGCAATGGTTAATTTTTCACATTAAAAGGTTGAACAAATTTATGAGAACTCATAACTTCAATTGAAGGACATGAAAACCTTTCCAAAACTAATATTTTGTGACACATTCACGGATGGAAATGTCTTCAAAGTCGTATATTTCCTGCCCCGGTATATGTGGAGCATGAAACCTTCCATTGTTTTGGCATGGGTGGTATTTTTTCCAATTCCTACCCCTATTTGGAATTGCGACTAGTTCTCTCGCTTCGCGAGTCATGAGGCCGGTCATGAATCTTATTGATTCGGAGGCTTCATATCATCCAGTTATCTAGATGATATCTTATTATTGGTTTTCCGGCTATTGAGTATGGTACCAATACAAAATTAAACTGTCAAGGCTCTTTCTTGTCTGAGCCATATTAAAAAGCAAAACGCGTTGTGAATACCTTAATTTTATCAATGACTTTTACAAGTTTTGCCTAGAAACACCTTATGAAAGATGATATGCGTTATAGCGATTTACGCAATAAATATTCTATTTCATCATCTGCAATCTGCAAAATTTATTCCATTAGAGTGTGTTTTCGCCTCATAAGCTTATTAAAATGTATGCGTCTACATTGGAATTGAGTATACGCTACACTGAAAAACTTGGAAGAATTAAAAAAAAAAAAGTCAAGATGATCATTAATTATGGAAATTTTGAATGATCTCTTCTTCTCCTCAGCCAGATCTTCCTTAGTAGCTCTTAATCGAACTGATCAGTCTAGAACAAATATTCTTTTAAACGCAGTCTTCTTAAGTTGGAAATTTTACCTCTGCGTTAAAAGATCAAGTCGAAGCATGTGGCCAGTATGAGAGAGGCACAACAATATAAATTCCTCAATGTTTTGATCATTCACCTAGCTCTTAGGTGTTTTTTCGCAACCTATGATCCTGTGAGTGTTTGCTCAAATTTAATAACATCGCAGGCACTCCCTACGTTAACGGGTTGGAAGGTACAAAATTCTCTCATCTGAACAAATCAGTTCGAGAGTTTAGCACTGTTGCGAAGGCTTCGGTTGAATGCATCTTACATTCCTTCCAAAGTGAATACTGGAGCTGTACATTGCAATCTAAGTTTTTTCAAAACTTAGGTGAGAAGGATTTTTTCAATCCAAAAATGGACCTGTTCTGTCCCTCTTGTCAAAATACCAACGCAATCTCTCATGCGTGTAGCACGGCAATCTCCTTGCAGTGTCGATTGACACCTTTTCAATCTTGATTGGTGACAAAATTTTCTCTACGTATCCCCTACATTTAGCCTGGGAATAAATTGTGAATTTGTGACAATTCGCAGAATTCCAATCGTGAGACAGATGGTATAATGGTCTCCCCTTGTTAGATAGTTCAACTCTGCTTCCTTGCTTTCATTTATCAGGTGCATGTGTCATGACTGATAATGTTTCTCTTTGTCGTTAACAAAGTCTACTCTTGAAAAATTGTGGATTTTTATAAATGAGAGAAAATTAACTGCTGTTCGACATCTAGTTCGATTACCCTGCACATTTTTAATGGCAGAGTTCAAATAAGGAACAGCGTATGAAACAGTAAACTCCACCAAATCAAGAAACTGGGAAAAAATTCAACATTCCAAAGGTTCAAAAAATTTTCAAACTACGTCCTGGTAAATCACAATGCACTCACATCTAGTATCTTGAGTGTATTCTGACCTACCACCCAGGTCTTTCCCACTCAAGGCAAATCTGTCAATTCTTCATCCTAATGAAAATCTGTCTTTCTCTCGACCTGAAGTATTTCGCAGAGACGACAAACGTTTTGTGCCATTAAACTTGAGAACAGTGTCAAAGGTGCGTCAAATCTGGATTTCACGATACCAGACAGGTGACAATCTTCTCGCCCAGGCGATCCACAGCCTGTTTCCCCCTTTTCCGTTTTGAAAGGCATCATTTTTGCGCAGCCAAGGTAGCTTTCTGTAGTATGTTGAGATTTTGAATATAACATCTTTATACTGTTCGTTACATTCAGAGAGTTTTATAGCTGCGAATCTCCATAAACACTGGCCTAACGGATTATATTGTCCTATAGCCATCTTGAAGTCGATACAGCTAATTCTCAACTTACATTACAGCAACTCCAGCTGCTGTGAGAAAACGAGTCTCGAAAGGTTTAGAAGTACGATTTGTACATTTCTATAATTGCCGTTGATCAAAGCTTTTTTGTCAAAGTTCTATTGAATATGCTTTAGTCAATAACCATTCTTTTTGTCCATTAACATTCGTCTTCAAACTCTTTAATATTCATATTCATATTAAATTTTTAATTTTTATTGAAAAAAAACAAAAACAAAAAAAAAATTGGATGATCTCTGAACATCTACAAGTTATTAAAATCTCGAAGACGAGGCTCGAATATAATTGTACGATGAAACAAACTTACCTGTAAGTGAAGTTCTTCGTGATTATATGAAGAGCCTCGTCGAGAGATTCAATCCCTCCCAACTAGCTTTCCCAAACCCGTCCAATGTTTTCTACACAATTGCTTAACTTTAAACTAATGATAAGATGGCGAGCCCTCAATGCCGAGGTGCCACAGCCAACTTTTTCTATGGTCTCTGAAGGCGTGTGGCTCCATCTAGCCGCAGGGGGACTACTACAAGTTATTAAAATCTCTCGACGGGGCTCTTCATATAATCACAATCGAACTGCTTTGATCGTACAATAGAACTACTTAGCGTTTTCTCTGGACAATTTTCTTGAATTTTTATGCATGATTTATCTCAATTTTTTCCTTTTCATTTCATTACGATGCGAATCAAGTAGAGAAAAAACAGCCACAAAAACTAGGGGAATTTTTACCTGAAAATTTCCATAGCAAAAAAAAATGCATAATCTCTGATAGAATTGGAGTGGGAACCTAATCGAATTATTTGATAGAATTGTAGCGAAACTCTAATAAATTTATTATAGAAATATTATTGATATCAAGTGACTATTGAATGAAAATTTTGATTAATCCAATTTTTTATTTCAGGATGGTAGTGTGGGAAATGTACCGATAAAAATGTGAAAATTTCGACTTCAATGAGAATATATGCAATACTCTTGGTAAAATCGTGAAAAGATGAAAATATCAATATCGATAATTCGATAAAACAGTTATGAGAAAAGCCAAAGTATTATAATTCATCTACAGAATTATATGAAGAAAAAATTCAAGTAACTGATTAAAATTAAAAAATGACCTATCTGTGTGAATTTTAATTCTCCATGATCATTTATCCCATAATTAGAAATATTCTCTCGTAAACGAGAAAACGAAAACAATGTAATAAATGTCAGAAAAATTTCTCCAAATTCAAATAAGAACGAAGCTGTTCCAGTAGAAATTATGACCATAAATTCTACCGTGAAGCCAAGAATCTCAGATTCTAGCTGTTCTCATGAACAGTACATACTATAATAAAAAAAAAAACGACCGATGTAGAAAACTTACCAAAAAAAATGCGTAATTATGCCTCAAATTGTTACGTCTCTTAAATGAGGTGAGGTCTCACTTTTATCATTTTCCGCATCCATTCTCATAATTAAGGGAAATCTTCGGAGTCATACTAGAAATCGGGGAACGTTTCAAATCTATTTTATTCATGATTTTTCCGTTGAAAATTCACCAATTTTTTTTGGAAATATACTCCTCGGAATGGATCATTATTTGAAAATAATTTCACATATTTTTGATTTTTTTTAATAATATAAAACAAGCAAAAATTTCATAATGGATTTGACTCGGCTATTAGAAAATTATGGCACTATTAGAATCTACTTCTATTGGTGATCTTGATTTATGATTTGTTCTCACAATTTCATAAATCTAATAATCCATTTCAACAATGACGAAAGTGCAGAGGCTGTTGACGAGCGCGGGCAGCGCAATTAGAACCATTGATCTTACTGAATCAATGCTATCAGTAAGGAAAATATCCATTAAGGACGAACTGGAGAGATGAAAAAATGCAGCCAAATTTATGAAATTTTTTAAGCACTTTCTTTTATATGTTCTGGAACCCTGTGCCGAGTTTCCGATTGCTGGAAAGCATGGTTCGAGTCCAATAAATTATTTGAAAAAATGCAATTTAACACGCGTTCTTATGGCAAAAATGAAAAAATACACAAAGTGAACCTAAAAATGCAACTAATCTCACGAAATTCCGTCCACGTATGGGGAATTGATAAATACACGTTTTTTCGGAGAGAAAACATCGGTCCAATACTTTTTTAAGCCATAATTAACAAGAAAGCACTGAAAAATAAAATTTCTGCGCGCGCAGCGGTATTTCGTGACAACGTAGCACCAGACGATCGGGTGGGGGTAACGCCGGTATATTCAAACGTGTGTAGACCGGGTTTGCGGATTTATTGAAGCAAATTTATCTGAAAATGAATATCAATAGAATTGATAGATTATTCATCTACATAAAAAACACGGACCATCAAATAACGCGAAATATCGTTTTATTTATCAAACAACAAATAATTATAAAATATCAGCACATCCGTGGAAACATTCTCATCTTGGTATTGTCAATCACAATTGACAATAGAAGTATCGATAACAAACTCTTTTATAAACATCTGTATTAATCTCTAAATTAGTACAAATTATTAGTAAAAATTACTGGCTAGTCGACTTTGGTGAGAAAATTAATAATTTTGTCAATGGTTCTTGACTGTATCTTCAGTTCTTTTTTCTTAAATTTCTCCATGAAAAACTTTCTAACATTATCAGATCCGCCTTCACAAAACATAATTCTCAAATTCTTAATACTTATTCCAGCCTTCGATAATTTTCTACAAATGTTCGGAGTCAGCGACTTCTCGACCATTTTCCCAGACATATTCTCCTTATTGTCATCATGATTAGCCCACCCAATGACTTGTTGCTCGTAAGATGTAGCGTTCTGCAGCAATATATCATGAGTAATTTTGAATCCCTTCAATACTTTTGAGAGTAATTTACAATCATAAATAGCATTATGTGCACCGACGACGACGATGCCTAGCGACTCAGCAAGCGATCCCAATTTACATTGATCGGCACCCTTTCTGCCAGTGATTCTCCTAATAAGTGGAAGAGTATCAAGGAATCCATCGATCACAAATGAAAATTTATCTTCTAGATGAAGGTTCGTGATAGCATCATAGAGCCTAGGACTATCGAATTTCAAATTGTGAGCAACTAGACAACATTTCTTCCCCAAATTCTCGAGCCATTCGAAGAAATCATTTAGGCCTATCTGGAGAGGCGACGAGGTAAGGGGCTTCCCATGCAACATAAGAGTTCCATGATAATCAAACCATGAACAGCAGTGGCCCTCGATTCTACTGGTCGTTTAGGAGTGATATAAATGCTAAATTCTCGGGTACCACATTTCGCACCAATCTGAAGAATTTCGCAGTGCCTTCCAAAGCCAGAAGTTTCCAGGTCAAAAAGTACGATGCAGATATTGGTTTGATCAGTCCCCATCTCATCTGTTTCCTCCTCTGTAGGTTCAAGCACTGTAGATTGTGTCAGTAAACCACAGTTACTGCGATACGTCAGTCCTTCATTCTGTTCTTTCTGATGGCATAAAGCATCCCTCACTGTCTTCAACTCGCATCGACGGCGTTTATATTCAGGAGTCGTAAAGGTCGCTCGTCTCTTCAAAAGTATTCGATCAGTTTTAGCAATTTGCCATGAGTGGTACTTGCCAGGTGAGGGTTGAATTTTGTTAGTAATTTCTTGAGTATAGGAATTTCCCAGGTTCTTTCGAGCCACTGTAAATCCAACTCTGAAATCCTGGCCTGGAGTCGTACTGTAGCAGCGACTTTTAGAGGCTTTACTACATATCGAAGCATTGAGACTTTCGTTACGATTGCTCGATGCTCCCATGGAAAACTTCTCAGCATTCTCAGCTAGTTTATAGAAAATTCGTTTCAGCTCTTGAAATAAATTGGGGTCACTGAAACCTCCAGGCACTGAAGAATGGCCGTATTTGGCCTGGGTCCTTGTGATACCCACACTAATCTCCACAAATTGTGTGATCATTGAAAGCATGGTGAGGGATGCTTTTTATGGCTGCTGCCATGGCAGAGCTGTTTGTCATGTTTTGCGAAAGTGCATAAGTGAAACATCTGTGTAGATAAGAAATTCGGGCTGTAGTGAATTCTTTAGATTTTTTTTCCATTCCATACAGCTGCTTCTTAACTCCTCCTACCGCGTGATTTTTATCTGGTTGTTTCAAAATAGGATGGTCGCTAGCATCTCGACAGGTAGCAATCGTCGAGCTGTCATCATCGCCAGTCAAAACGCCAACCTCAGTGTTCTTAGACTTTAAGATTGGACTGTCAACTACGAGTTTCCTCCCCACATGAGACTCCATGGCTTTAGCAGATCCATACAAATTTAAACGACAATCGTGTTCAGAACGAGGGACTCCATGATCACATTTCCTACATTTTCTGTTGAACGTTGCATAATCCAAGACCATACCAGAGTGATGTCCTATGATAGCACCATACTCCTTTAAACTATCGTAGCTTCAACCTGCACCTCGCTTACTCCAAGAAGACACTACCATGATTCAAATAAAATACAAGTACTTAAAATTCAAAAATCAAGCATCCAAACTCAATTATTCCAAAAGAATTCATCAAATAAAAATAGAGAGAGTGATCTCGTAAGAAGATTTTAATAAAATAAATTTTAATGTTCATGTCCATGTTAATCTTTTTTTTCTTTAAATCTAATGACAATTCTGAAAAAGGAATGTAATGTGTTCCTAGAATCCGTAGCTAAATGAATAATAAAAAAATAAGTTCTCCGCTACCATCTCAGTCAGTTAGAAATTCGAATGATAAAAAACTAAGTCATGTAAAACATCTCAAGAATGTTTCTGTACAGCAATTTTTTGAGAGAAAATTCTGGTTTCATGGGTTGCATTTCGGATTGGGATCATGAAGAGGCCAATCAAGGTAGAGAGGAAGAAATAGATTGACCAGTAGTAAGATGATAAAAAGAGTCGATTTTACTCCACCTATAGCTCTCGAAGAATATCTCAAAATGGGAGAAAATGATTGAATGAGAATTGGCAAGTGTCTATTACAATTGGAGATATTCAGTCGAGGAAAAAAATCTGAGATTAGTATACTCCACCCGTTTTATCATCTTGCCTCTGAAATTGTGACTTTCAAAGTGACATTTACAGTGATTCCTGGATGGCTGCAATTCGTTTCACAGTCATCTCCTCTCTCTCTCTCCCTGTCTCTCTCTCTC
>NW_021680667.1:47948-120492 GCF_001412515.2 Diachasma alloeum | reverse complement strand
CTCTCTCTCTCTCTCTCTCTCGCTCTCTCTCTCGCTCTCTCTCTCTCCCTCCCAAAATTTAATACCTATAATACTCGTCGTATTGACATCTGCATACTTTATTCGTTTGTTGGAGACATCATTGTGATTGCGATTCGTTGAAATTTCATTAATGATCAAACATCCATGACATCTGATTCAAAGAGATGATTGCAATCCTCGATGTACTTCGGCAATAATATATTAGAAAGATAAAGCTATTTTACAAAAACTACACCACATTGTTTCACCCAGGTGCTCCAATTCCACTATACGTCGTCCCTCCCCAGGTTTCATCTTCAAACTCTCCTTGAGGTCCTCATACTTGGTGTTGTGACTAGTACACGGAACATGTCCACTTTTATCGGGTGATTTGGTCGATGAGGGGATATTTGTGGTCTGTTCGTCACTTGGGCTGGCACTGGTACTATCTCCACTACTATCGAGATTTCCTCTGGATGCCTCCTCCGAGGATGTGTATTTACGTCTGTTGAATCCATTTTGTTGACGGATCAACAATGTTTGGTATTTTTTTTCTGTAACACGCCTCCCGTTCCAGAAAAACATAATTTGTTCTCTGTTTAAGGTTAAGCCCGACACAGAGGTAACACGTGGCACGATCAGTTACGTGGAGGTTATGTGTGTGGTTGTACCTCCCGGATAATCACTGGGATTCATTTAATAATTTTTTTTTCATCGATAGAAAACGATAATGACGCGGATGGTGAACTTTTTGAGAAAAATATTTGCGATGATGAAAATTTACGCGAGTTTATGTGGGTGATTATGACGTGGCAGGCCAACCAACTATTAGCAAAAAAATTTCACATCAGGCCGACGTTGCCACGTTTTTTCCTTAAATTAATAATTTTCAATTTATTATTTAAATGAAATTTAAAATTTTTCTGATGCATGTACGATGTAGATAAAAAATTCCGCAATTATTTATAATATTGCTGGACCGCAGAGCCTTCAAATATGGTCAAAATATTGAATTGAAGGGGACCGAATTTTATTATTCAGGGATTGGTTTTCTGCAGGAATACAATAGATTCCCCTCCGCCTCTCCTCCTACATTCGGTCATCTCCAGTTCATCCTTAACTATTCTCGGAAGTTAAGTCTGTCTGTTACTCCACTATCCATCGCTCATCGCTGACTGCAAGAATGGACATACGTTGGTATATCGTCAAGGATTATTTGTATTTTTTTTCTTTCTTGGGTCATTCTGCCAATTATTGTGATTCTTTTTTATCTCCAGAAATTTTATTGTGTTGAAGCTTCTTATATAGTTTTTTTAATATTCAAAAGACCTAAAAAACTTATTTCAATTTTTTTTTAAATTTTATTGCGTGCAAAGGGTAAATTTTTTGGATTTTCGCATTTTTCACAAAATTCACATTCTTGAATTTTCAATACGTATTTCCCCCTAAAACTTTTCATTCTTTACATGGAGCATGGTTTCAATACGTTCACAACATCGGGAATACCCTAAAACGGTCGATGAAGTGGGAAATTCCATGTTTTACTTTATAGAGAGTGGGGAAAAAATGAGTTCTCTTCAGTCGAGGGAGCGACTTTGCACTCTGGGGCCAGAAGGGGGTTCTCTTCCTCCCGCTGATTAGAGAACAAAATACGAAGTTTGCAGGCAGGTGTGTGAATAAAAATCAAATATGCAATCGAGAGGACGGGGACGTAGAAGGGTGTACAATGCAAAATTTTCAAATTTACTGGCGATGGGCTGATCGAAACCATATTCAGTTGAAACAATCAGACTGAGGAGATGGTGCCTCTGGATTACAGAGGTGGGTGACAAGGGTAACACGCTTTATGATCCGCGGACAAAATTTCCGCGACAAAATTCCCAAATGAATAGAAAACTGAAGAAAATTTTTGCAGCGACGAGAATCGAATCTGGGTCCCCCAGATATGCTCCGAGCACTCTTACCGACTAAGCTATTCGGAACCACAGAAATTCACTCTCAAATTCACGTCATACACCGCCTAACCTCCTTTAGGCATTGAAGAATTCTAAGAGAATTAGAATTTAGAGAGAAAAAATTTCCATTTCACCCAGCCGGGAATCGAACACATATTAATGATTAATGATTAATTTCTTCAACAATGGGATTGAAGATGCAGACATTAAGTGCCGAGCGCACGAAGCACGCTTTATAATGCCAGTCCTATATAATAAAGGAGACCATCACAGAATCTCGAATGAGATCTCGAATTGAAGAAAGTTGAACTCGAACGTGCAGGTCGGCCATGAATTCCTATATAATAAAGGAGAGCATCACAGAACTTCAAATGAAATCTCGAATTGAAGAAAGTCGAACTCGAACGTGCAGTTCGGCCATGAATGTATGAAGCAGAAATAGAGTTTTTTTTTTCATTTTTCTATTTCATTGGTTTTATCGAACTAATTCTCGATTTGAAACCCCTCCTCTAGCCTGCCGCCCCTCCTCTGTTTTCCTCTCATTGTTATCTGCGGTATCAAGGCCGTCTTACTCTTAGCTGTGCCCCATTCGAGCTAGGACTGCACGGGAAACCATGTAAAACCCCAGTCGCACAGCCGGCCGATTGTGTAGTGCCCTAATATATCCATCTGTCACACTGATTAGATGGAGACACTAGGCCGCTACACCGTACCTCCCGCCCGCAATTTTTGTGCGAGCGAGGTGTTCCTAAGAGGTCACCCATCCAAGTACTAACCCAGCTCAACGCTGCTTAACTTGGATGTCCGCCGGAACAACACCTCACCCACCTAACCATTACAGTCGGTGCAGAAATAGAGTATGGTTCGAACACTTCATCGATTTCAACAAGTTGCCGCGTGGCGGCGCTATATTATCCTCTTATATTAATTATATTAGCGCCATCACCCCGGCCGCTTGCGTGTTGATGCCCCTTTCATTATGCCCTTTTTCCTGTCAGATTCAATATTCCTTTTTTCAATTCATTGTTCATAATCATTCTGTTACGTCCAAATGACGTACAACATTTTCTTATTATTTTAATTATTAATTATTAATAAATGATGGAATATTTCCATCAGCTTATTTAACATGAGAAACGTTATCTATTGACATGCGATGTCAATATGCGAAACATTACGGGTGGTCTACTCAGGTGTACTCGAATTCGAATCTTTCCACCGCGTACCCGAGTCAATCGGAATTTATTAATTATTGTTACTATGAATAATGAAAATATTATTTAGGAATTTAACATTTTTAACAAGCATTCAATGGAAAAAAATATTTTATACCTGAAAAATTAAAATCAAGATTTTTGGATTATTAGAAACCCCAAAAATCTTGATTGAAGTTAGAAAATATTTCAACATAGAAAGAAAAGCAATGGAAGAAAGGAAAAGGCATCGCTGTTGCGAAGAGCCTTATCATCGAGGGTTTCGGATGTCCGTACCAGACATCGGTTGTGTCCCGGCACGTAAGCCATCACCTCCCCATACCGATATAAATTCCTCAATACACTTCCCCTTATTCCGTAATCATAATACCCAATACCTCCCCCCTTCGTATTCGAACAAGACGTTCCTTGTTGTACAGAGATCATGCGGCACACGCCGGTGAGCTGTGATTCTCCTCTTCAAACCCACCACGCGATTTCACACTCTTTCCCCCACCTCCCAATACTAATTAAAAAGTGCCATACGATTAACACACACAATTAACCCTGACACCTAAAGGTTAACGCTTAGGGCGTTAACAGGACAGTCCCGGCGTCACCGTCAACGGAAACAGATCAAGGAATACCAAGTGAACTCCAAGTGAACTCCAAGGATTATCAGTGGTTTTTCTATCATTATATATTTATTGTGTTAACATAAAAATCCATTCAAATTGTGAAATCGTAGTGATATATATATTTTCCTTTGGTTTGCTGTGATTTATAAAAAAAAAAAAACATTCATTTCCCAAGTGATTTCCCTTCAGGAAATCATGAAAATTCACATTTAGTGAATTAGAAAAAAAGGAAATAATAGATTTTTTTTAAAAGTGATTTTCCTTTTTTTTTTGAAAATAAAACATAATAGTTTTTTTTTGGGAATAATTCGATTAATTGATTGCTAAATTTTGATATCAATTGATCTTATTATTCAAAATTTTTCAATTTGATTTGTCAAAATTTTGATTCACTTGTGTTTCCGCAGAGTTAGTTTGATCTAATTTGGATTGGTCGGAAAAATTTTGATTCATTTATTTGACCTCATCTTCTGTTGACATCTACATCAATTGGCATCTCCACATCATAGCCTGACACTGCCAGGACCTCGTTCCAGCCATCGGTTCCCTCCAGCCCTCCCCTTTCTTACAAACAAAATTTTCAAATTATCCGAAACCCCAAAGCAGAACATGTAAGTCACATGAATTCAATTATTCTTTCCCATTGAAATGAACAGATTCTAAAGTCAAGGAATCGGGACTTTGGTATACAGGAAAAAGGATTAAACAAGAATTAGAAATTTTAAGAAAATACAATTCCCTATAAAACCCAGGAATTAGAATTGTTAGGGAAATACATTTCTTCTGATTAATAAAGAATTAAAATATTTTATGGGAAAAGTACATTTTTCCTCGGAATAAATCAGAATTGAAATTTTTAAGGAAAAATAAATGTTTCCTCTGAATTAAAAGAAATAATTAGATTTTTTAGGGAAATACATTTCCTCTGATTAATAAGAATTAAAAAAATTTTCTTGGAAACTACATTTTCCCTCAGAATAAATAAGAAATAGAAATTTTTACGAAAAATACATTTTCCCTCTGAATAAAGAATTAATTAGAATTTTTATGGAAAAGTACATTTCCCTCTGAATAAAAAGAGAATGAGAATTTTTATGAAAAATATATTTCCTCCAGAATAAGGAGAATTAGAAATTTCCGTAGGAATTTAACTCCCTCCAAATTGGAAAAAAAAAAGAAATAATCTAGTTACGATTTAGTTTTCTCTACGAGGTATTAAGGGAAGAAAAGGATTGAGAATTATTTCCTCTCTGGATTTCTCTCGAATTGAATTTTTCTTATGATGATCAAGATTAAAATCACAATTAGAAATTATAAATTTCAACTCTGAATTGAAAGAATGCTTTAATTCAATTAAAGTAAAAAAAGCTGGATTGAATTGATCGGTTGATCTATGATGACTTTCTTTACATTTATTTTTGATCTCCCAAGATCCTCAATTGGATCATCATGAAATCATTTGTCTCTTTGAATCCAAATTCAAGTGTCTAAGCAATTTAACATCAAACATTCGTGTCGTCGCCATTTTGGGTCCGCTTTGGACTATTCAACAATCATAATTTCAATTAAAACCACCTAATGAATGAATAACTTTTATACAATTATCGAGTTCAACTCATTGCAACCCTTGGAATTAGAATCTCCCCAATATATTCTCGATGAATAAATTGTTCAGTATTCTGACGTGAAAAATCAGAGAACGATGAGAGAATATAAAACAAAAAAAAATCTTTATTAATTTAATAGCAAAAATTTGAATGGAAGTAGACGAATGATTGATGGGTTACTCATTTCCAAATAAGGAAATGATCATCCTGTCAATCGATAAATTCACGAAGAAACTAAAGTGTATCCTTATTATCAATTGTTAATCAAAAATTAACTGGGAAAAATCACTAAAGAATATCGCTAATTATTCTTGAAAATTCTGTTTACGATTCATTTCTAGAATAAGCAAACGTCACCTCGCCATCCTAAGCTATTTCCATTGGTAGGCTTAAAAAGGCAATCTTTAGTCGTACTTTCTCAATTTATCAATCAAGGTAAGTTGAAAAATCATGACATAACAATTCTCATTGCAAAAGCAACGCAACTGATGGAAATAATATGTCCCAATTTATTAGCTTTAACTTTTGTTAATTTTTCATATTGCAATAAATTGCTCATGTGCTAATTGCTATGGTCACTGAATAAAAGTTTGATCATAATTATAATCCACTTTCTTCCCGTACGTAAGCCAGAGAGTAGATTTATGGTGAATACTCTTATAAATTTTTATAATTAGTTCATTCGTTAATTCAATTGATCCGTTGTTCATATCATCAATATAATTCCACATTTAGCATATCATCACCTAATGTTTTCAGCACCAAATTAAAAATTAAAATTTTAAATGATTGTTTGACTTCTGCTCTATCCTTTTTTGAGAGTCTGCAATTCACATTAATGATTCAGATAATATTACATAATTATCATCATTCTTATTATTTGCAGTTATGCAATATTGAATCAAATCTTTTTTTGTTTAATCATATCAGAAATTTTTAATTTAAATATTGTTAGTATTTGTTCAAAGTGTATCAATCGATTATCATTTTCACTATGTTGCATTCAGATTTTTCTATACTTAAGGTCAAAAATATCAGAATCTCTCATAATTCTAACTATTGATTCTAATTACGTATGTTAAACTAGCAGTCAAAAGTAGCAGAATCGAATTTTCAATATTGGATATTTTGCAGCTTATTATGAGCTAATTTTATGTGCCTTCAAAAAATTTTTTGCTAATACCCTTTTTGAAAAAAACGTGTCTCTACTAGCTTTTTTGTAAGTTAGCAGAAAAATTATTTAAAAAATTAATAGAATTTTATTTTCGATATCGGATAATTTAAAGCTAATTAACAGCTAATTTTCTACGTGTTCAAAAAATTTTCAGCTAATCCAGTTTTTGGAAAAACGGCGTCAATGATAGCTTACCGAAAGTTAGCAGAAAAAATGGTTAAAAAATGAACAACCTTTCGTTTTCAATACGGGATAATTTAGAGTTCATTAGAAGCTATTTTTTTACGTTTCAAAAAATTTGAAAAAAACTAAATTTTTTCTGAATTTTTTTTTTCCCAAAACGACGCATTTACATACTTTTGACTAAAATGTAGAAATGAACTAAATCTCATTCATAAAAGTGGCAAAAAATCAGTTTTGACATTGGATAATTGAAAAATCATTAGCAGATAATTTGTTATAATTCCAAAAGTTTTCATCTTTATGCCGTTCGGAAAACAATAGCGTTGCGGCTTATTATGAGCTAATTTTATATGCATTTAAAAAGTTTTCTGCTAATGCCATTTTAAAAAAAGCGTATTCATGCTAGCATGATGCGTATGCTAGTTTTTTTGTAAGTTAGCAGAATAATCATTTAAAAAATCAATAAATTGAATTTCCGATATCGGATAATTTAAAGTTAATTAAGAGCTAATTTTCTACGCTTCCAAACAAATTTTCAGCTAACCCAGTTTTTGGAAAAACGGCGTTGATGGTACCTTACCGCAAGTTAGCAGAAAAAATGGTTAAAAATTAACAAAATTTGGTTTTCGACATGGCATAATTTACAGCTCATTAGCAACTATTTTTCACGTTTCGAAAAATTGTTGAAGAAAATTTTTTTTTTCTCAAAAAATATTTTTTTTTTAATAAAAGAATTTCAATGCTTCTTTTTACAAAATGACGCATTTATATACTTTTGCCCAAAATGTAGGAATGACCACATTTGTAAAAGTGATAAAAAAATCCTTTTTGACATTGGATAATTGAAAAATCATTATCGGATAATTTGTTATTATTCCAAAAGTTTTCATCTTTATGCCGTTCGGAAAACAATAGCGTTGCGGCTTATTATGAGCTAATGTTATATGTACCTAAAAAATTTTCTGCTAATGCCATTTTTAAAAAAACGTATTCATGCTAGTTTTTTTGTAAGTTAGCAGAATAATCATTAAAAAATCAATAGAATTGAATTTCCGATATCGGATAATTTAAAGTTAATTAAGAGTTTGTACGTTTCCAAAAAAATTTTTAGCTAACCCAGTTTTTGGAAAAACGGCGTCGATGCTACCTTACCGCAAGTTAGCAGAAAAAATCGTTAAAAAATTAAGAAAATTTGGTTTCTGATATGGGATAATTTCGAGCTCATTAGCAGCTATTTTTTCACGTTTCAAAATTTTTTTTTTTCAACAAATTTTTGTTTCCACAAAACGACGCATTTACATACTTTTGACCAAAATGTAGAAATGAACTAAATCTCATTTATAAAAGTAGAAAAAAAATCATTTTTGAGATTGGATAATTGAAAAATTATTAACAGATCATTATTTATAATTCGAAATTTTTTGTTTTCGTAGTCAATTTTGAGAAAGGAGTCGAGTAGGGGGAACTCCTATAGGTGCATTATCAGCCTTATCAGGCTCCGTTATTTCTCATTCGATCTGCGAGAAATAGTGACACTGAATAAACTTTGTAGTAAATACATTGAAACTTTGTGAGCAGTTAACCATCAACTTTCTAACAAACGAAATTAAATTGGTTTTAGGAAGGGAAAAAGTCATGAAATTTCAATTAAAAAATGAATATTGAGGAGTTATTCAGGCGCAATTTTTGGTTAAGTGAATATTCAAGAATAGATTTACTACCTGAATTTTTATGATTACTATGCATTCGCATATAATAATTGAACTGAAATTCATGTTTCTTTGATTTTTCAATATAGTTTTGAATTTACTCTTAATTAGATTGAAATTATCCGACATCGAAAATCAAATTGTATCGATTTTTTAAATAATTTTTCTGCTGACTTGGAGAAAAGCTATCAGAAACACGTTTTTTTTCAAAAACGGCATTAGCAGAACAATTTTTGGATGCATATAAAATTAGCTCATAATAAGCCGCAAGGCTATTGTTTTCCGAACGCTATAAAGATGAAAACTTGGAATTATAACGAATTATCTGGTAATGATTTTTCAATTATCCCATGTCGAAAACCAAATTTGGTTAATTTTTTAACCATTTTTTCTGCTAATTTGCGGTAAGGTAGCATCAACGCCGTTTTTCCACAAACTGGGTTAGCTAAAAAATTTTTTGGAAGCGTAGAAAATTAGCTCTTAATCAACTTTAAATAATCCGACATCGGAAATGTTGATTTTATTGCAGGTCCATGAAATAAATTGTCGACACACTTGGTTTAATTTTAATTGGAGGTTTAATTGTTTCAATTAAATTGGATTTCACATTTTAAATGTTTAAACTTTCGGATTACATAAACACGTGATCCTCTATGATAAATTGGTTAGAATAATAATAATCTGAATTGAAAAGAAGAGATAATTGGCATGAGGGCAGTGCTACTCAAAAAGAAATATTAAATATTAAATATGGAGTCGATGTAAATTGACCGCGATAATTTAAATTTACTCTAACAGGAAATTCAATTCTATTGATTTTTTAAATGATTATTCTGCTAACTTACAAAAAAACTAGCATGAATACGTTTTTTTTTAAATGGCATTAGCAGAAAAAATTTTAGGTGCATATAAAATTAGCTCATAATAAGCTGCAACGCTATTGTTTTCTGAACGGCATACAGATGAAAACTTTTGGAATAATAAGAAATTATCCGATAATGATTTTTCAATTATCCAATGTCAAAAAGGATTTTTTCATCACTTTTGCAAATGTGGTCATTCCTACATTTTGGGCAAAAGTATATAAATGCGTCATTTTGTGAAAAAAAAACATTGAAATTTTTTTATTAAAAAAAAACTATTTTTTGAGAAAAAAAAATTTGCTTCAACAATTTTTCGAAACGTGAAAAATAGTTGCTAATGAGCTGTAAATTATGCCATGTCGAAAACCAAATTTTGTTAATTTTTAACCATTTTTCCTGCTAACTTGCGGTAAGGTAGCATCAACACCGTTTTTCCAAACACTGGGTTAGCTGAAATTTTTTTTCGATACGTAGAAAATTAGCTCTTAATTAGCTTTAAATGATCCGATATCGGAAATTCAATTCTATTGATTTTTTAAATCATTATTCTGCTAACTTACAAAAAAGCTAGCATACGCATCATGCTAGCATGAATACGTTTTTTTTAAAATGGCATTAGCAGAAAAATTTTCAAATGCATATAAAATTAGCTCATAATAAGTCGCAACGCTATTGTTTTCCGAACGGCATAAAGATGAAAACTTTTGGAATTATAACAAATTATCTGGTAATGATTTTTCAATTATCCAATGTCAAAACAGATTTTTTTGCCACTTTTATGAATGAGATTTAGTTCATTTCTACATTTTAGTCGAAAGTATGTAAATGCGCTGTTTTGAGAACAAAAAACAAAAATTCCGAAAAAAATTTGTTTTGAAAAAAATTTCGTTTTTTTTCAATTTTTTGAAATGTAAAAAAATAGCTGCTAATGAGCTCTAAATAATCCCATATTGAAAACGAAAGTTTGTTCATTTTTTAACCATTTTTTCTGCTAACTTGCGGTAAGCTAGCATTGACGCCGTTTTTCCAAAAACTGGGTTAGCTGAAAATTTTTTGAAAACGTAGAAAATTAGCTGTTAATTAGCTTTAAATTATCCGATATCGAAAATCAAATTCTATTGATTTTTTAAATAATTTTTATGCTAACTTACAAAAAAGCTAGCAGATACACGTTTTTTTCAAAAAGGGTATTAGCAAAAAAATTTTTGAAGGCATATAAAATTAGCTCATAATAAGCTGCAAATTATCCAATATTGAAAATTCGATTCTGCTACTTTTGCCTGCTAGGTTAACATACGTATTCTAATTAACTTTGAAGGAAACCCCAGTAAACGCACCATTGAGGAAGTTGAATCATTCTATTTTCCTGTGGCCTAAATGATTTGAGGAATTATAATTTGTTTATCAATCGAAAATACAGAGTAATTTGGTGCAGAATATTGATTGTTTGAATGAGAATTTAAGTAACTTGAAAAATTATCCGCTTCACATGCTGGTTAAAAGTGTTGAATTTCATTCAATTTACAGTGAAAGGATCTAGCCGGATAAGCATGGTGAATCTGCCCCCAGCGAATTTCAAGGCGGAAATTTTTTCACATATTCACCACCCAAAAAAAAAACAATTCTGTGTAAAATTTCAGATCATTATATCAATCCCCTGATTTGTTATGCTTAAAAAACTGGTTTTTTTTTAGTTTTTCTTTTCGAATACTTCAAAGCTACTTAAAAAACTGAAAAAATTCTGGACAATCAAAAACACATCGAAATTAAAGGAAAAAATGTTTAATTGATTTTTAATTGTTAAATAATATTTTTAATCGACACTTCTTTGTTTTAAAAAATCATTCTCATAGGTAAATATTTTTCTACTAATTTGACAAAAATTGACGAGATTCTAGCCTCAATTCCCCAGATTTTGAAAGAAAAAAAGTTCGAATACTCCACCTCCACCAAATTCAAAAAAAATTAAAACGTCAAATTTTTGCATTTTTTCATGGAAATTCTTCCGGTAATCATCTCTACAGATCTGTTAATTGATGATTATATCTAATCTAGTATTGTAGCACATCATACTTTTGGAGGAAAGCAAGTGCTAGGCAAAATCGCTAGCGAAGCGGTAAAACAATTTGAGTTAACTGGGTTGTTAGCTGAGTTTCCAGACAATATCTTCGAATCTAAGAGAGATAGCGAAATTTTTGTGATAATCTTGTTTGGTGAGGAACTAGACTTAGGGTGAATGTGGGAGAAAATGTAGAGGGAAATGCTGGAAAATTAACGTTGAGACGAATTATAACAATTCCCGTTTATTCGTGGGATCGAACCACGTCGTTAATTAAATATTTACACTCTATGGTATTAAATTTTACTGTTGAGTGTCTTAAAATCACTGCTAATTGTCTGCAATTTCAATAAAGTTGAATCACTGATAATAGTCGAATTTAAACTGATAAAACTGAGGTGATGCACTGAACGAAATGTTGATCTTACAAAGACTGGTGATGTACTTGGTTACTAGTGAGCTAGGTGAGGTTCAAGAAGTTACTGTACTCGGTGAGGTGCGATGTAAGACTTCTACAGGTGATTTGCTCGAGATAGACTTGTACGGTGAGAGGCTAAGCCTAAATCGATTCGCGCGTGTTTCGATCACTTATGACTGATGACCCGAAGGGTCCCGGAGATTTTCGAAGTAGGCCGAGCTAGTTGACCAGAATGTTCTGGAATTTTGTGTTGCATTTCAAACAAGGTCGTTACAAAAATATTGCTATCTCTCTTAAATTCGGAGATATTGCCTGAAAACTCAGCTAAGAATTCAGTCAACTCAAATCGTTTTATTGCTTCGCTAGCGATTTTGCCCAGCAGTTGCTCTCCTTCAAAAGTATAATGTGCCACAATACTAGATTAGATATAATGATCAATTAACAGACCTGTAGGGATGATTAACGGAAGGATTTACATGAAAAAATGCAAAAATTTTACGTGTTTTTTTTTTTAATGTGGCGCAGGTGAAATATTCGAACTTGTTTTCTCTCAAAATGTGGGAATTAAGGCTAGAATCTCGTCAATTTTTATCAAAGTAGTAGAAAAATCTTTATTCATGAGAATGATTTTTTAAAAGAAAGAAGTGTCGATTAAAAATATTATTTAATAATTAAAAATCAATTGAAAATTGTTTCCTTCAATTTTGATGTTTTTGATTTTCCAGAATTTTTTCTGTGACGTTTTGAGTTTTACCCGAAGGTAAAATTCAGGTAATCTTTTTCCTTTTTGTCAAATTCTCAGTGAGAGGAATTTCCTTTTTCACTATGCCTTTACACGTATTCCTGCACTGTAATCCTCTGTATGGTCATTTAAACCTCAGCTAACTTCGGCGGTGAGCTCACGGAGAATTCGCTCACTCGGAGGGATGTTAGGAAAAATATGAAGGGATAAGTCCTCCATAACCACTCGCGTATTTAATTGGTAAAAGGATGGTATATTATTCGTTGGTGGTTAAAATACACGACTCGGTTTACTGTGGGTTGGTATAACGCGTTATGAATAAACTCGACTAGACTTGGGAATTCGACTCGATTTCTTGGCTGAAGACCTGAGCTAGAGGTCCGCTCGACTCTGCTCCTGATCGTACTCTGGTGCTTCTAGAGTCCTCAAAACTCGTCAAAGACCCAGTTTGCTGAGCTAAGCAGTCTCACGGTTTTCTTCACTAACACTGTCTCGCATCATCATTGACCGAGCCTCAAACAGTCAAACAGTTCATCGTTCTGTACTGGACTCCTGAAAAACAGTGGGACTGCTTACCACGGTGTCCAAATGACACCGTGGGATTGCTGACCAGTGTCTCGATGACAGGAAACAGAAATCATATTTCTCGTTCCCACCATCCAGCATTATATTATGATTTTAATATAATTACCAACTAAATCGACGTATTGATCGATCCCAATACGTCACACTCCCCTACTAAAACTATTGTTATCTCTAAAATACAATGGTAATTAAAAATATCAAGACTTCCTTCAAGTCTTCGGCTGATGGACCTTCTTATGCCTGAAGGCCTATCAATTCCCGACCATAAGGGCTAAAAATCCCTGCTTTATGAGCAATAGGTAGATGCAAGTAGTTGCACTGACTTAATTATTTCATGGTGAAATTTAATCCTAACCCTATCGACCGACCCTCACAACAGATTTTACTTTTTTTTGTGCAAAATTATTAATATTGCAAGAATGTTTGAAGAGAACTCAAATTCAATACATTTTATATGCGCTCGTGAATGAAGAATTTTTTTTTTTCGTGTCGAGGGATGCAATATGATTTGAATTATAATTTTTCTTCTACTTATTGTTTCGATATAGTAACCCTCCCCCATAAATTCCAAAATTACTCTCCTGAGTAATCGACAGTAGGGAGAATTGTTACGTCCTCAGCTTTGGTGTCTCTCCAGATCCCTCGTTGCTCCGTCTCCGCCTGCCCGTCTTGCGAAAGAAACCTGAGAGAAATTCCTGAGATGTTGCTGGCTGCCTCTTGGTCAGCTGTTGTCCATTGTCTCTCTGGATCATGTGGCCGGGCCTTATCTCTTGGTAACCGAGATTTGCTGTTATCATAGATACAGTGAGAATTAGGTGAGGAGCATATGACAGCTGATGCACTAGTGACACTCGGATCAGCTGGTGGTAGTAATCCCCCGGGATCAAATGGCCGAGGGCTTATCGGCCAGTAACCTTCACTCACTACACTCTCAACAATTGCACTGTCGACAAGATCGCATTTCAGTGGCTCCTCAAGCCCATTTCGAAATTGCAGCTTTTTACTTGCAAAATTCACTTTCAATAGATTAATTATTTCTGTGTCTCTCATTGATATCTCAATTTTGTTCTCTTTTTTTATGTGAAACTCGCACACCGCTGTCTGCACACTGTTAGAAATTGCTTCTTCCCTATCAGTTTCATTGTTCATTGTTTTTTCTGGGCTCGTATTTTTTTCTGTTCTTCCTCTACACTCAGGTATTTGCCCCCTATCGTGAGGTGTCAATTCCTCTGTTGTGGTATTGGTCACTTGGAGATCAGCTGTTGCTGCGAGGTGTCTACGGCCATTCTATGAGGCCACCCGGTTAATAGTCGGAATTATTGTTAGCGGTGAGCCTTCTTGCTTCACGTCATAATGTGAATCAGATGGGACCAGTCGATCAGCTGAATCCTCGGTCGTCTGGACATCAGCTGATATTTGCATTCCTCCTGGATCATGTAACCGAGACTTTATCACGCAGCCTTTGCTCGCCACAGTTTGAAGAGCTACATAGACTGTAGAATAAAAATGAAATGGATATCCAAGTTCATTTCGATATTTTCTCTATTCTTTTGGTTCGACTATTCTTTTGGTGGTTCACTTTGACTGGGCTTGCTTCCCTGTTGTCTGATAAAACTTGACGATCGTTTTTTCGGAACTGCATTTTTGGCACTGTTGATATCTCATTTCCGGGGATTGTTCCTTTCCCCTCAATTACATTGTTCGTGATTGTCTCTGAGTTCACTGGACTTGTCGTTAGTTGTCCACAGCCCTGGGAGATATTCACATGGTTGTGAGGTCTCAATTTCTCATCACAACCAGATTTCGATGGAATTCTCGTATGTGAAGTGTCGGTGTCAGCTGTCTCGACGACTTGTTCGGAATTGTTCGGAATTTCCACTTGCTCGAACGGCAGAGGTATTATCTTTTCGCCTTTCTTGTCTCGGATAAATAACGAAGGTTTGTTTGCATGAATATCCAAATATTTTGTAACCATTTGTTCCGCAATTGCATCATATTTGGATTTTTCCTGCTCAGGTATTTCCCTTGCCACGTTTTTTTCTGCAAATTGTTGCCAGTGTGGCCCATAAATTTGGTTCCTATGATGAGCTGTACCAGTCCACTGCGTTCTTCCAAATGGAAGGTTGACTCTGCCGATTTGTCCAGTTGGAGCCCCTGGGTCCCAAATTGTACTGCTTGTTACAACTGACCCTACATGCAGTGGATACTTTGAGGTTCTCACAGCGGCCAATATCGTGTTGACCCTGTGATGTCCCTCTGAAGTCCACAACTCATTCAATTTTGAGCTGCGAGTCACTGGGATCCATTGTTCATTCCCCATGACTGTTGACGAGAAATGCGATGGAGTCCAACTCCCATAGCTGGTGAAAGCATTTGATTCCATGGTAATTGTTGTGAGATATAAATCTCTATGCCATCCAAAACTTTTGGATCCCTGCGGTAGCGTCTTCGTCGATGGAAGATCTCTATCATTTCCTTGGGTTGACCGACTTTTCTCTAGTCGCCTACTGGATCAAACTATATCCTTGCTGATCCGATACCCCGTGTTTCTGGAGCTCCTTTTCCAAATGACGACCCTCAACGCACCAAGGAAGTCACCCAGGACTTGCGAAACGTGGAATTCGCCAATTCCATATTATTCCACGGCAATGTCAGATTCACCAGTTTTTGGATTGTGAGCTTTTCTGCGTAGTATACCGAACCCACTTGTTTCTTCCGTGTAATCCTTTCAACTCTGGTATAACATCACGGGGGGTTCGCTCACTCGGGGATGGTTATGAAGGATTGGGGACCTATGTAATTGTAAACACAGGTGTATTTATCTGGTAAAAGCTATAGATGTGTTATTCATAATTATTGACTAAAATACACGACAGGGTTTCGACTTGGGTTCGGTTACGCGTTACTAAGAGATCGGACGTAGACTTATGAGCTTGGAGATCCGCTCCACTTCGCTCCCAATCGTACTCTGGTGCTTCCAGAGTCCTCAAAACTCGTCAAAGCCCCAGTTTGCTGAGCTAAGCAATCTCAGGGTTTTCTTCACTAACACTGTCTCGCATCATCATTGACAGAGACTCAAACAGTCAAACAGTTCATCGTTCTGAACTGGACTCCTGAAAAACCGTGGGACTGCTTACCACGGTGTCCAAATGACAAAAAATAAAATTGAAAAAAACTGTTTTTTAAGGACAATAAATCAGGGGATCGATATAATGATCTGAGATTTTACACAGAATTGTTGTTTTGGGTGGTGAATATGTGAAAAAATTGCCGCCTTGAAAGTCGCTCAGGGCAGATTCACCCTGCCTATCCGTCTAGACCCTCTGCAATTCCACGACTTTTTCCTCTCAAAATGAAGCAAATGTCTTTCGCCTGAAAATTACTACTGAACTGTTCATGAAATTTAAAAATTTTTTCCAACACTATAATTACTACTTTGTAATTTCCAAAATTTTGTACTAGAAACTTTAAGGCTAGAATAATTTTATGTGAAATCATTAAGAACCAAACCAACAATTGTAAACTAAATTAAGTGCATTTCATCACTTGAACTCGATTAAAAATTCCAGAGACGGAATCGAGTTGAAAAGTGATGTAATGGCACACTCAGCATGCCCCAATTAGCCAATACTAAGATTCCCACGCCAAAGAACGATTGAAAACCGATTAATTGAAAACTCAAAAACCGAATGAACTACTTCCCCATAAAAATCAAAAGAGTGGGAAAAGTCATACGACATTTTCCACCAATTAAACATGGACTCGTTGGAGCCCATGTGACAAATGACCCCAAAATTCATATAAAAATGTCAGAAAAACGAAAATTAAGCAGTCTTGAAGCAGTGACGGAGCAGTAACCATTCTGGTGGAAATAGTTGATTTAATCGGTCCGGTCTTTCAATCCTTCCTTCGATTACGCGGGATAGTACTGAATTAATAGTAAGTTACGAACAATTGAAATTATCCGGGAATAAAATTTCTTTAACCGAGAGTGGTGACTTTTCTTGCAAATAAGGAATTCGTTTATTGTGACGCGTTGTGGACAATCTCAACCAAACTCTTAAAATCTTAAAATTCAACTGCCAAAAATTCATTAAAATATCAACGAGTAGAAGAAAGTGTTTCCGTGAAAGTATCCATAATAACCTTTAGCGCGACTAATTGCTGGTGAGGAAATTACGGATTTACTCAGGGATCTACAAACACATCGAATAATTTACAAATAACAGACCGAATTGTGAGTAACAAAAATTTGTCAACCTAAATTCGAATCCTTCAGACCATTTCAGAGATAGGAATTTTAGCTACATAGATTTCTGTAAAATCACGCCTATGCTTTTGTAAACGGAATAGTTATACAAAATATATTTAAATTCAAATTTGATTCCCATTACAACTCCAAATTTCTTGATTAAAAATTCGTCTCAACTCAAGCCCTATCCATAAATCAAGCCCTTTTTCCCTTATATTTTAACAAAAAGTAAGAGTATGAACTCCTTGGCTTAGGTTTGCGTCGTCCAATAATTATCAAATTCAATAATTTTAGCTTTGATTTTAATGTGACAATTAAAACAAGTCCATTCGACGCTAAAATCCGTCTCTGGACATAACAACTTACTCATAATTATTAGGGAACATTTTCAAAATCTTAAATAACAGAAAGTCGACTTTTCTGAGTATGGTCGGAAAATTGCGATTTTTCAAAGTCGACTTTTCTGAGTATGGTCGGAAAATTGCGATTTTCCGAGACCACGACTTTTTTTTGCTTCCGAATGGAAGCTTTGTAATCATGATTGTTTTCGACTTCGGAATTTTGGGTGGATATGCCTAGAAATGTCATGAAACATGAAGAAATGATGTTTTTAAAAAATGTCTGTATGAGTAGAAATGTGTGCACACATGTGTGTTCGTATATCCAGAAGTGTCCCCATAACTCGAGAATTATTGAGGCAAACATGCTGAAATTCTGACTGCTAATTGGTAATACTGAAACTCAAATTTGTGCTAAATTTCAGCTCGATCGGTTGAGTGGTTTCTGAGACATAGCGATTCTCCAAAAATAGTTTTTTGGCGATATTACCTGGACCGATTCGATTCGTTTTTCAAAATACTCGTCACGATGATACCTATTTAATTGGATTGAAAAAAGACCATTACACAGAGGAATGTAGTTTCATTCTCGTTTTTGTATTTTTTCCTTGAAATTGCTTGTTCGAACGAAAACTTGAAAAATAATCGAGATAGAAACTTGAAACTTGGTATGATTTTAGGTTTCATGGTAAAAAAGTTTGGGATGCTGGATGAACGAAATCTTTTGGTCATTATCTCAAAAACTATTGGTCCGATTTCATTTTTTTTGCTTCCGAATGGAAGCCTTGTATTTGACGGATTTTTCGATTCGCTAATTTTGATCGGAAATTGTGTAGAGTGTCATGAAACGTGGAGAAATGATGTTTTTACGTTATGTCTGTATGTATGTGTGTGACAACTTGGATTTTGGGTGAAGAATTTTTCGAAAATTCTACATAAATACGGTGAAATCGGTAGATTGAAATCTGAAATTTTGGCTCCTGATAGCTACGAATGAACTCTATTTTGGCACGCTGATTCAGCCCAATCGGCCCAGTAGTTCCTGAGATATATCAAGTTGTTTAAATTTCGTTTTTCATCAATATCTCGGAAACTACTGCACCGATTTCAATTTTTTTTTCAAAATACTCGGCGCGATAACTATCCAGGCCAATCAAAATTGATATGCCGATCATAGAAAGTTTCAGAGATATTGCCGTTTTTCTGTTTTTTCGCTGAAAATCTTGTTCGTATGACAACTTAAGAAAAAATTGGGTTAGCGAGTTGAAATTTGGTATGATGCTACCTCTTATAGTAACAAAAATCAGTATTTTAGAGGGGCGCAATCGGCTTACCGGTTCTTGAGATATTCGACCTTTTGTGTAAATATGTTTTGTCAAATATCTCGCAAACTCCTTGACGGATTTGAATTTTTTTTCAAAATACTCGTCTTGATAGCCACTATCTAGATCAATCAAAATCTATATACCCGCCCATACAAAGTTACCGAGATATCGCCGTTTTTCTGTTTTTTTTCTGCTTGCTCTTCCACGCACGATACCGTGAGTAAAAACGAAGATAGCAAGCTGAAATTTGGTACGATCATAGTTCTCATAATAGTGAAGGTTCGTCTTTCGGATGGGCGCAATCCATCGAGTGGTCTCGGAGATATTCAACTTTTTGTAATAAACGATTCCATCAAAAAGTTTAATATTTTCCTGTAGACACTCTACAGCATATGGATGCTTGTCACAGGGATAGAGCGTATTATATTTGTTGAAACACTTTGAAATTTCCCTGAAAAAGTATAGTTTTTCAATCATTAGGCACTATTTTTGTGTGGCATTGTGGATATTTAATCGAAGCGGGATTAATGTTTTCGTGGAACGACGATGATTTTTGCCAATTTCAATGGGATGTAACCTCTGCAACACAGATTACTACTTATGGAAAAATAAAAATGAAATCAACGGAAAAAATTGAATCAGAGTAGAACAAAATTTATATTTATAAGAAAAAATGTTAATAAAATGATTTTATATGTGAGTTGAGAGTAGAATTTGATAATTTCCCATTGCATTTGATAACAAAAAATCATTGAAATTCAGGGGAATTTTTCTTGATGAATTCTGCTCAATTAAAATCGTCATCACCACAAATGTCTTTTTGAACCAGTTGAGAATAATCTGGGGAGAATCAAAAAATTCTAAAAATATTCATTAAAATTATTTATTCTTAGGAAATTTCCGACGTGCTTCAGATCACTTTGATAATGAAGAAAATTATGTCTAAATCATTTTTAAATGAATAATTACACCGGATCATCGAACAAAACAGGTGAATCGATGTAAAATTCCCCTGAATTGTGATTTGATTTTTAATTTCATTATGGTAATTTGAGATGGAAAAAAAATATGTTCACAACAGACATAATATTCTGAAACTCCCGTATGAGATATTGTGGACCGGAAAAGAAATATTTTCATTCAGACGACTTACGAACTTCGAATAATGAGTTATTTATCAATAGATTCCGAAAATAATGGTACGAGTGGCCAATATACAAACATAGAACGATGCCCATGGGCTAGTAAGCAGTGAGAATAAAGGCAGAGAAGCGATCTATAAAATAAAAGCATTTTTATAAAATCGATACCGATATCCCTTAAAATCTAAGATTTTAAAATGGTTTATTTCATTTATATGCCTGTTGCATGGAGCGGAAATTGCCACGGATTCATTCGGAAGCTTACTACCAATGGAATTGGTAGAAAAAAAAAGAATAATAACGCAAAAAGTAACGGCCATAGGTTTTCTGTTAAGTAGGCTCGAACCCCTGCTTGTTTTCTTTCAAAATGCGCGTTTTGATGCCATTTGTCTGGATTCAACAAAATATGGGTACCATTCCATTGAAATTTTTCGAGATATCGTCGTTTTTGTATTTTTTGCTCGGAGTTCACTTTTGCGCAAAATGACATGGGTAAAAGTCAGGGAAACCTTTTGAAACTTTGGTTTCTAGTTAGGATTGTCAANGGCCTCTTCCGATTACCATCTGTTCCGGTCCATATAGCGCGCCTTGGAGGAAAGCCGCTTCCAAACTCTGGACGATGTACGAAANAAATGACATGGGTAAAAGTCAGGGAAACCTTTTGAAACTTTGGTTTCTAGTTAGGATTGTCAAGGAACATTCCTATATCAAATTTTACGTCTATGTATTTGATAGTTCTTGAGATGAAATAATTCACCCAAAATTTTTGCGAAAAAAAATAACGCATCTATTAGGTGTATAACTTAAGCTTTCCCGTTTTTTTCATTGAGTGCGGTGTCTTATTTGAAATTTAAATATTTAGGCGCCGGTTTACGATTTTGAAGAGTGAACCTTACAGTTATTAATACGCTGTATGCCAGGCCTGGAAAAACTGTATAACTTCACAAGATAGTAGTATACACGATCGCGACCGATACGCAGCACATTCGGCACTCTATTCTCTACGAGTTCCAACAAGGGAAAAAAGTCATTGGAGCCCGTAATTCGATTTGTTCTACTCTCGGAAGTAATATTGTGTCTTATGATACGTGTAAATATTGGTATAGACGCTTTAAAAATAGCGATTTTGATCTCAGTGACCGAGAACGTTCTGGACAGCCTTTGAAATTGGTAGATGCTGAATTGCAACAAATTACTCGACAAAGACTCAACGCAAAACCCAAAAAGAGCATGCAACTCAGCTAGGAGTTACTCAAGTTGCAGTCTCTAAACGATTACACGCAATGGGAAAAATACAAAATCAAAAAGATGGGTTCGACATGAACACTTATCCTTCGCTGCTCGTCAAGTGCCAAAAGAAAATTTTTTTGTCAAATATTGGGAGATGAAAAATGAATATTTTTTGCTAATCGCAAACGCAAATGGGTGGATCCCAGACAACCATCGATATCCATTTCCCAACAAAAAATTCACTTAAAAAAAGTTCTCCTCTGCATCTGGTGGAATATGAAGGGTGTACTCTATTACGAACTTTTAGAAACAGGTCAGACAGTTACTGTAGAACGTTACAGTTGACAATTGAACAAATTGAGCAAGGTACTTTATGAGAAGAGGCCATTTACTGGGCTAGGGAGCCGGAAAATTATACTGCTCCATGGTAACACTGGACGTCATGTTGATCGCGCGACTCAGAATACCATTTTAAGCTTGGGCTGGGAGGTTGTCCCGCACGCGGCTTATTCACCGGATTTGGCCTCTTCCGATTACCATCTGTTCCGGTCCATATAGCGCGCCTTGGAGGAAAGCCGCTTCCAAACTCTGGACGATGTACGAAAATTCGTCGATGACTGCATCGCCCCAAAGCCTGCAAGTTTTTTTCGCGATGGCAATCGTATGTTGTCCGATCGATGGCGCAAGATCATCGAAAACGATGGACGATATTTCATATACAGGGTGTCCCATCTGAAAAGATGCGGCTAAATATCTCTCAAGGGGGGCGGGTAACAAAAAAATGTTTGATACAAAAATTGTAGGGTTTCGAGGGTGACATCCGATGTTGACATTATTTTGAGCTTTCAAGCTCACGCTTGCAAGCTGCAAGCACAAAGTGCTTTTTTTTCAAATGGCAACCGCATTTTTTACCCCAATAAAACTTGTTCATCTTGAAGAGTTGTTTTCAAAAACCTCATCATTCTTTTAATTTCATCTTATTTTACTCGAAAAATGCCACAAAAACTAGTTCTGTGGTCAAATTCAAGATTCAAACATCCTTGGTGCATCTTGGTGTAATTGTTCCATTGATCTGTTTACACACCGGAATTATCAATTGTGAACAATAAACAAAACATTTCCCTACTCCTTCGAGGATTGTTTTATTCTAATCGGTGCCAATTCAACCCGAATCAAGTTAGTATCACTTGTTATTTCATTGAACACATCACGATGTATTCAGCTAGTGAAATTGTCGATATTTTACTTCTTTTGGGAGAGTGTAGGGGAGTGTATCGAGCCGCTGCTCGAACATATCGAGAACGGTATCGCAATCGACTACATTATCCAACAGATTTAGTTATCCGGAGGATCGAAAGGAGTTCTAGAAGAGGGAGAATCCTTCGAGGACGACAACAACAAGTACAACAAGGTATTAATCCTGATGATCCCCGAGCTGTTGTAATATTAGCTATGATTCACATGAATCCACATGTCAGTTTGAGAGTGCACGTGGTGCATCCTGGGTCATGCTAAAAAAGTCTGAATCTTCAATTTGGCCACAAAACCCTTTTTATGGCATTTTTCGAGTAAAATGAGATGAAATTAAATGAACGATGAGGTTTCTGGAAACAACTCATCAAGATGAACAATTTTCATTGGGGTAAAAAATGCGGTTGCCATTTTAAAAAAAGCACTTGGTGCTTGCAGCTTGCAAGCGTCAGCTTGAAAGATCAAAATAATGACTACATGGGATATCTCTTTCGAAACCCTACAATTTTTGTATCAAACATTTTTTTGTTACCCGCCCCCCTTGAGAGATATTTAGCCGCATCTTTTCAGATGGGACACCCTGTATTTTTTATGACTTATTTTTTGATAAAAAAAAGGGAAAAATTAATTATACACCTAATATATTTCAACGTACATTTTCATAGCAGGATTATTGAGGAAGCCATATGAATATTGTTGTATGAAATTGTAAATTTATTTTATAGAAATAGCGCAAAATGAGTGCGATTAGCCTTAATATTGAAAAAAAATGGGAATCCATACGCCTTAATTTTTTGAAAACATACATTGGGATCCATTCGGAAGCCTACTACCAATGAAATTTGATAGAAATGAAAATAGGAGAAACATACGTGGAGAGTAACAGTCATATGTAATCTGTCAAATGGCAACATCTGCGTCTGTACCTGGGCAGGTTTTTCCCTCAAAATGAGGTTTTCCCTTGTGCTTTGGCAAATGCGGTAGAGGGGGTTGGGGGGTGGGAAGGGAACAAATCGTAAAGACCCAAAAGGGTATACGATAAGAAAATTTTTGTTTGTATTACCTGTTATTTTTACATATTTTAATAAATGACTCATTGATGTGTTAATTGCTATGCTCACTGAATAATATTTCAATCATAATTACTATCCAATTCCTTCGCCAACACTGCTATAAACTTGGTCAATTACTCTATTTTCCTTTGGCCTAAACGACTTGGACAATTATAATGTTTACTCGATAATTCAATTAATCTGTTGTTTATATCATCAATATAATTCCCTGCTTAGAATATCATCACAGCATATTTTGAGTTCCAAATTAAGGATTACAACTTAAATTGACAGTTTGACTTCTGCCATATCCTTTCTTGTGAATCTGAAATTCATGTTAATGATTTAAATGATATAACATAAATATCATCATTCTAACCGACTGTAATCGTTAGCTGGGTGAGGTGTTGCTCTAGCGGACATCCAAGCTAAGCAGCGTTGAGCTGGGTTAGTACTTGGATGGGTGACCGCTTAGGAACACCTCGCTCGCACAAAAATTGCGGGCGGGAGGTACGGTGTAGCGGCCTAGTGTCTCCATCTAGTCAGTGCGACAGATGGATATATTAGGGCACTGCACAATCGGCCGGCTGTGCGACTGGGGTTTTACATGGTTTCCCGTGCAGTCCTAGTTCGAATGGGGCACAGCTAAGAGTAAGACGGCCTTGATATCGCAGATAACAATGAGAGGAAAAGAAAGGAGGGGAGGCAGGCTAGAGGAGGGGTTTCAAATCGAGAATTACTTCGATAAAACCAATGAAATAGAAAAAAAAATCGTCATTCTTATTATCGGTTATTAAGGAATCAACCGATATTGACTCACAGATTTTGTTATTCATATCAGAAATTTTGAATTTCGATATTATTATTTGGTAAAAGTCGAAAAATCGTTTATCATTTTCGCCGGGTTGCTTTCAGATTCTGCTATATTTAACGTGAAAAGTATCAGATACTCTCATAATTCTAACTATTAATTCTATTAATTAACTTTATTTCAAAGACTTCCGTTAACGCAAGATTAAAAAAGTTGAATCATTCGATTTTCCTCTGAACTCAACCATTTCGACAATTATAATTTGTTTACCAATCGAAATTACAGAGAAATTTGAAACCGAATATTCATCTTATGAATGAAAATTCAAGTAACTTGAAAAGTTTTCTTCATGCTATTCAAAAAAGTTGAACTTCATTGAATTTTGAGTGAAATTTAAAATTCTATGACTTTTCCCTCTCAAACTGAATTAAATGTATCTCCCCTAACAATTAAACTTTCCCTGAAATTTCATTTTTTTCCAACAATATAATTTTATGAGTCGATTGACTCATAAAATTATTTAGGAATTTTTTAAATCTTGAAGAAAAAATTGAAAGTCGACTTTCCGGAGTAGACTAATGAAATGGTTGAACAATTGCGATGTTCGGACACCGCGACCTTTTTTATTTACATAATTCAATAATAATTAATTTTTCATTCCAATAACAATTTTTTCTGAATTGTAACCAATTTTTCCATTTTCAAAATTTCACAAAAATTCAATTTCGTGTCAAAAAATTATGTTTTTGAAAGTGATCGATTTTCATTATTCACTGATGAGAAGGAAATGTTGAAAAAACAGTTATTTGCGCAATGTCATTCAAAAGACGCTGATTATTCATGCCTTCTTTTTGAACGATCTGAAGTCAATGCAATGAAAATTTTCGAATAAAAAATATTTCGACTTTTTTTTTATTTCATGAAAAAATTTAATATTCTTTGATTCTGAGGTATAAGCAAATGGTTTTATTAATCAAAACCTCAATAAACAGGAGTCAGATGAGACAATCAAAATCGAACAGTTTATGCAAGTTACGCACTTGGCCTAAATGATTTGGAAAAACATGAGATTAATTTTTTGATTCCACCCTTGACATTCAATTTGATGTAATTATTAATACTCTGCCACTTCTTAATACTTATCACCAACAAATAATGTCATAGTCGACTCATTATAAACCAATTCATGTATAGAAAATATGCACTGATGTATTCAATGGATCACCGTGTTTGTTTCTTATCTGAGGTTAGAAATCCGCTTTATAATTCGCGCGCACTTTCTCACATGAAACTTTCCGACGCGACAGCGGCTGTAGTACGTGAGGTGATCGAGCTGATGAAAAACAGCCGTAATTTCCTCGTTGAATTCGAGATATTTCCGCCATGTTCGAGTTTTCACTTTAATTCGAGATACTGCCCATGCTTTTTTTTAGGAAGGAATATTTCGTAACACGTCCTGATACTGTGTCGTCGATACCGGAAAGACCGATTGTGCGCGTGATTTGACCCGGTACGTAAGTGGCCTCGCGCTGGGGACACCTGCACCACATTCTAGGCGGGTGAATTTTTGAGAAAAAAAACATTTAACGAAAAATGTTCGACGTTGAATGTAATTTTTTTTTCAATAAATTAGTTGATTTGTATACTCATCAGATCACATAGATTAAATGAAATAAATTACATAGATCGCATTAATTATTATTATTATTATATACATTATTATATATTTATATTATCCTCTTAATAAAAAAGCATGCATTGCAAACTGTCATGGCGGAGAACATGCATTTGGAAGTGTCATGGCGGCGGGCGAATAACCCGAAAGACGCATGAACATCCATGAGGTTGAGCAATGCGACCGCGACAGCACTGTCTAAAAAAGCGCATGAATTATAAAGTAGACTTATTGCTTATAACCTAAATTAAGAAACAAACATCGTGTATACATTGAATACATCAGTGCATATTTTCTACACATGGATTGGTTTATAATGACGGGAATGTGAAATTTTTTTTTGGTAAATGTAAGAAATTGAAAGATAGTTGGAATGATTGATAATTAGATTAACTTGATTTGATGTCAAGGGTGGAATAAAATAAAAGTGATTAGTTGCTTTCGTCACAACGTAGTCAATATATTTTGGCTCATAAATTAGCAATGCGCTTCCACATGTGAATTTCTATAACGATGGAATTTAAATTGAATTCAATGATGTATTGTATTCAATTTATTGGCATTGCCTCAATGTTAGCAGCCAACATGGCACCAAAAATATTGACCCCCGCCAAGTTAGCGGCACAATGTTGGAAATCCGCCATTTTTTTGCCCAGAATTATAGGTTAATTAGGGGTTTTTTTCTGATGTAATCAAATAATTTGTGGTTTCAATGGTATGGACAATATACGCCGATGAATATTCGAGGTCATTGACCTGCTCGGAAATTAAATGAGATATCATTTTTTTTAGTATGAGAGGTGACGGGCGATTCAGAACTCTAAACAAAATTCGAAAATAATTGAATGAACTCTTTGGAAAATTTTATGCGGGGAAAAATAGTGATCAGCATCAGTGACGCGATGAAATCTCGTTGTACTTTCATTTTTCCTCATTACCATTCAAGACGGGCTATATGGAACTCGAAACAAAAAATTGGATAATCAACGCATATCCATTTGGTTAACTGACATTCGCCGTGATCTCGCCTTTCAGGACTTACGATCAATGCCAAGTACTATTGGTGTCATGTTTATTCATTTAATCATAAGAAATGCCGCGTTATATGGAACACCTGGAGAAAATGATTAATTCAGGCACTCGGAGCCATCTCATGTCCTCAATATCCGAGATCATTGACCTACGCTGGAATTTAACAATGTATAATTTTTTTCCAGTAGTCCAAGTGACGGGCTATTCGGAACTCTAAACAAAATTCGAAAATAATTAAATGAACTCTGGAAAATTTGATTCGAGGAAAAATAGTGCTTAGCATCACTAAAGTGATGAAATCTCGTTCTACTTTCATTTTTTCTCATTACCATTCAAGGCGGGCTATATGGACCTCGAAGAAAAGGATGAAATAATAAGCGCCCATCTGGTTAACCGACATTAACCGCGATCACCCTTCCAGGACTCACAATAAATGCCAAGTACTATTGATGCTATGTTTATTTATTTAATCATAAAAAATGCCGGGTTATATGGAACTCCTTGAGAAAATTATTAAATGAGTCACGCGGAGCCATCACATGCCCTCAATACAGTAGAGTCTCCCTATTATCCTTACTCCCTATGATTTTAGTTGGGGAAGTTGCCTTTTCCCTTTCCCCACTGAGTCCGTTCACGTGTAGTGGTAAGTGCGTGTGTCCCGCTGCGCGACGGAAATGCGCAGTGGGAGACTCTTCGCTACCACCTGTCATGTGTTATGTATAGCCTCATGTTTGTAACGTTTATAACCTCAGCATGTCCCTGGTGAAAACAAATTTGAGAAGGAAATCTCCAGTTTGTGGAGTTACACATTAAAATAAAAGCCGTAGACGAGGTAACAAGTGGGGCTCCAGTTTCAGCAATTGCTGAAAATCTCAACGTTCACGAGGCCACTGGGAAGTCGTGGGTGAAACAAACAGACAAACTCGAGAAATGGAAAAACGAGCTCGAAGATGTGCTTCCTCAATCAAGAAAAAGATTGGTGAAATCAGTGAACATCTTGATGGATAGAGCACTGTGGTGTTTGATAATAAAAACAATTAAATAGACAAAAGAGTCATTCTAATCATTTCACCCTCTAGATTTCATTTCGTTTGACAGGTTGAGTTTACGGTTGCTCCCACTACAGGAAAAGTGAAACAGACAGATTCCACTCTCTCTCTCTCTCTCTCTGTTTCTCTCTTCTCAAGTCAATTCCTCCACGGAAAAGTGAGGGGTCCCAGGCCGTTTCAGTACAAGAATTCTCAGTCTCAAGGCCAAAATAATAGGGAGACTACTGCATCCGAGATCATTGACTTAGGCTGGAATTAAATGATTTATAATTATTTTCCAGGAGTCCAAGTGACGGGCTATTCAGAACTCTAAACAAAATTTGAAAATAATTAAAGGAACGCTTTGGAAAATTTGATTCGGGGAAAAATAGTGATCAGCATCACTGAAGCGGTGAAATCTCGTTGTACTTTTATTTTTCTTCATTACCATTCAAGGCAGGCTAAAGGGAACTCGAAGAAAAGGATGAAATAATGAACGCCCATCTGGTTAACTGACATTAAGCACGATCCCCCTTCCAGGACTAACAATAAATGGCAAGTACTATTGGTGCTACGTTCATTTATTTAATCATAAAAAATGCCGGGTTATATGGAACTCCTTGAGAAAATTATTAAATGAGTCACGCGGAGCCATCACATGCCCTCAATATCCGAGATCATTGACCTACCCTGAAATTAGATGACGTATAATCTTTTGCAATAGTCCAGGTGACGGGCTATTCAGAACTCTAAACAAAACTCGAAAATGATTGATGAACTCTTTGGAAAATATGATTCGGGGAATCATATTGACCAGCATCACTAACGCGATAAAATCCTGTTGTATGTTCATTTTTCCTCATCCCAATTCAAGGCGGGCTATATGGAACTCGAAGCAAAAAACTGAATAATCAATGCAAATCTATCTGGATAACCGACATTCGCCGTGATCTCCCCTTGTGAAATCTTGCGATGGCTCCGAATGAGTTATTCGGAGCCATCACATGCCCTCAATACCCGAGGTCAATGGCCTACCCTGAAATTAGATAATGTATAATTTTCTTCCAGGAGTCCAGGTGATGGGCTATTCAGAACTCTAAAAAAAATTTAAAAATAATCAAATGAACTCTTTGGAAATTTTGAATTAGGGATTCATAGTGACCAGCATCACTAACGCGATGAAACCTCGTTGTACTTTCTTTTTTCCTCATGACCATTTACGACGGGCTATATGGACCTCGGAATAAAAAATTGAATAATCAATGTATATTCATCTGGTAAACCCATATTCGCTGTGATCTCCCTTCCAGGACTAACGATCAATGCGAAGTGCTATTGGTGCCATGTATATTTATTTCATCCATAAAAATGCCGGGTTATATGGAGCTATTCGAGAAAAACATCAATTCAAAGTCAACCACATGGATTTCATCTCCATCTGGTTGACCGACATTCGCCATGATCCCCTCTCCAGGACTAACGATCAATGCGAAGTGCTATTGGTGCCATGTATATTCATTTCATCGTAAAAAATTCCGGGTTATATGAAACTCTTCAAGAAAATCATCAATTGAGTCACTCGAAGCAATCACATGCTCTCAATATCCGGGGTCCTTGACCTACTCTGAAATTAAATGATAAATAATTTTTTCTCCAGTAGCCCAGGAGATGGGCTAGTCAGAACTCTAAACAAAATTCAAATATGATTGAATGCGCTCTTTAGAAAAGTTGAATCGGGGAATCATAGTGACCAGCATCACTATCACGATAAAATCCCGTTGTACGTCCATTTTTCCTCATTACAATTCAAGGCGGGCTATATGGAACTCGAAACAAAAAATTGAGTAATCAACGCATATCCATCTGGTTAACCGACATTCGCCGTGATCTCCTTTCCAGGACTCCCAATCATAGCCAAGTACTATTGGTGCCATGTATATTTATTTCATCATCAAAAATGCCGGGTTTTATGGAACTCTTCGAGAAAATCATCAATTAAGTAACTCGAAGCAATTACATGCTCTCAATATCCAAGGTCATTGACCTATGCTGAAATTATATGATATATAATTTTTTCCCGTAGCCCAAGAGGTGGGCTATTCAGAATTCTCAACAGAATTTGAAAGTAATTGATTGAATAAACTCTTTGAGAATGAACTCTTTGGGAATTTAATCATGGAATCATGAAGACCTGCATCACTAACGCGAAGAAATCTCGTTGTACTTCCATTTTCCCTCAATCGCATTCAAGGCGAATGAATGCCATTGAGGCATGATATGACATGCATGAGGCATGATATGACGATATTCAGAGGATAGCCAGTTTTTTCTGGATGTAAGATGATACGGCAGTTTTCCGGAGAATTTAAAACAATTATGAGGTTTTCTGAAAAAATTCGAGAAAATCGAAAATTCGAGAAAACCGAGTTCTTCGAAAACTAGAGGAAATTTTGGGTATATCTCAAATATTAGAGAATTTTTGAATAGACAATGGGAGAACAATTGACAGCAAAAGGTGGAATTTTTTGAATAAAACTAATGTGAAGGAGTCACGAGCTCGAACATAATTTGAAAAATTCGAGAAATTCCTCGGATATTCTCAACAATTTTACTAACATTTTTTAAAAAAATATTCACACGAATTTCGGAATTTTATAGAGTATTTTAAAAAATTTCAGATGCTTCACGATTCAAGTTTCAAGTTCTCTAATATCTAATAAAATTGTGAGAAAAATCATGAATGAGGAGAAGATAATCCAAATTAGCCAAAGGGCACCAGAATCGGTCTTATAATTTTTCCAGAAAAATAATTGAATGCTGTTGTAAAGATGTAAAGGAGTGTAAAGGGAGTGGCACAGGCTAAACAATTCTGGGTTGTGAGAAATTCAATAATTATTGATTTGTAATCTAAATCGAATTTTGATCATAATTATCGTTAGAACCTCATTCAAAGAGCACGAAAATTCAGAATTAGTGAATCTCTTATTGAAATATTGACATTGAACAGCCGATCAATCGATAAGCATTTCTTTCATTAATCTTAATACTCAGTATAATAAGACGATGATGAATCATAATTTTTTGAAAGAAACACAAGGAAAAAAATTTAAAAAAGACATAATAAAAGGTCATCAATGTCGCGGCCGCGGCGGCGTTAACGAAAGTGCAAATAGTAGATTGTGCACCAAGGGAGGAAAACAGGACATTCTAACCCGCGTGTGTTGTGCTTTCTAGGTATACATACTCTTTTTCATCATAACTGCATGGTATAGTTCGATTTTTCTTCGTAAATGCAGGGAGGAACGTGAGTTATGTTATTCCGAGGATCGTCAAAAACAACAGAAATCCGAGGAATGGAATAAGCCACTTTCCTCCCGTCATTTGGGGAGAAAAATCGAACTTTCCGTGCAGATATGATGAAAATGAGCTTTTCAGCTTGACTGAGATGATAATATAAAGCTGAAACTGTTAAGACCAATAGAAATATGAAAATTTTAGAGGAGATCCAATTCCTAAGGAATGGTCATCAACAGAAGATTTTTGGAAATTTATGATGATGTGTGTGACGTATTGTGATCAATACATCGATTGTTTGTGAATAACAATGACGTATTATGAATAATACGTTACATTCAATTTATAATTCTAAACGATGGGAAAAGAAAGGTGATTTTTGCCTCATCGTTCACGAACAGAGCTCAGCATTCCCATGGTGACACCTGAGTCCAGCTTCTTAGAAGAAGAGCTGTTTGACTGTTTTAGTTTTGTATCAGTGATGACATGAAACTGTATTAGTACACCAGAACCGTGGGATTGCTTAGATCTGCAATTTCGGGTCTTGGAACTTTTGAGGACTCATAAGAGTCAGAGTGAGTACGGGAGTGAAGCTGAACGGTCATCTCAGCTCCTCCACTTTTAATACCGCGTATACCGAACCCCCCAACCGAATCAGTGTCTTGTATTTAGTTCGTAGTTTAGCCAAGAATAAACCTATAGCTTTTACCAGACATTGAGTGTCCCATAGTTACATCCTTAAAATCCCTACATCCTACTATTCTGGAAGTGAGCGGATCCCTCGTAAGCGTAACCGTAATAGTTAGCTGGGTATAGGGTGTTTGACGGCCCTAGCAAGGAAGTATAAAAGGTTCCTACTAATAGTGACTAGTCACAGGGACTAGTCACTCAAGGTAGTATCACTCAGGATTGAAGGCAGTGAGTGATCTACCTAAAACGTCACATTGGCGCCCGACTCGTTGGCACTCATTTCGGGAAATGGAGTGCGAAAACGGAATTTTTGTGAAAAAATTTTATGTGACGAACTTTGGGATTCACAAAGGATTGTAAGGGAAAATTCAGTGGGTTCGGTGTAGCATCTGAAAGAGTTCGGAATCTCAAAACTGATGAAACGGTAATTGCCGTGGAATAACGTGGAATAGTTAAATTTCGTGTATTGGAAGTCCTGAAGTGACTCCATTTGGTGCGTTGAGGGTCGTCATCTGGAGCACGACTCCAGAAACGAAGGGTACTGAATCAGTAACGATAAAACTGCATGCAGTACGCAGCTGATAGGTAGCTGCTGCGCCCAGGAAAATAATCGAGATTTTCCGTCGACGAGAGGACGCGACCACGGTGATTCAATCGTTTAGAATCAGAAATTTGCTTCTCGCAACTATTGCCATGGAATCACATAATTTCATGAGTTATGGAGGATGGACTCCATCGTATCTCTCCTCAACCGTCATGAGAGACGAACAACAACTCCAGAGCAGGGGAAGCATGACATCGAACAGGTTGAGTATCTCAGAAGATTATTGCATGACTCATACACCATGGGTCATTCAGAGAGCTCCACAATTCCCAACACATGTGGGGTCTATCGCAATAAACAGCACAATTTGGGATCCTGGGGTTTCACCTGCAAGAATCAGAAGAGTGGACCCTTCTGTTGAAATGTGGCAGTATGATCGAATCACCCACTGCACAGGTGAAATCGATGGACCTACCTCGCGAAAACAAGGAGTGAAAAACCGGCCAAAGCAAAAGCCTGTTGAAAATAATGTGATGGCAGAACTGCGCAGAATGTTAGCCGAATATTCGCAAGGAACATCTCTGTGCTCAGCACGAAAAAAAAAAAACGTTGACATCTGCGGACAGGATCCTTTACAATCTTTATCGGGAAGAGGCTTTCCACGAAAGAGGCAAGCAGAGTCTCCCGACATGCATGGAGAATTACTCGCAAAACAAAGAGTCGAAGCTCCTAAAGCAATCAGGAAAACAACACTCAAAAGGCCACCAAAACCAACAGGATCCTCCACGCAAAAAGTTGGATTAATTTTTAACCTTCCAATATGTCAATTCGCTACCAAGGGGATGTCTGCATTGAATAATGTTCACGGACAACTGCCACAAAATGCCAGTCAAGATCAGGAACGTCAAGTGATCAACACCACGGCTAGAGAATCGACATTTCAGAACGATGAACGAGCGGTGGAACATCCAAAAATCGAAAACATGAGTTCAATCCTTCCACGAAGAAAATGTGTAATGTTGCAACGGAACAAAATGTTCGTCAGTAACAAACCAATGGTGCCTGATTTTGACTACGGGCAAAAGGACATATTCGCGACATTCGAGAGAAACACTACTGTTGTAATCTTTCAATTCAGCAAACAGCAGACAGTCAAATGGGATTCAGCGAAAAATGCAACATCTCAAAGTGTTGTGAGTGGGGGCGAGTGGCCGATAATACGATGGTTATTTGATCCAGGAGGTACATTAGGATCAGCTGACCGGAGTGCCATGAAAACAACAGCTGATAATCAACCAGAGTACGATGTGTCAAGGCTCGCGGAGGACGTTGCCCGGCAACATGATCCAGGGAGATCATTTCTATCAGCTGACCGATAATAAGCCAGCAATAGCACAGAGAAGTCGTCCAGGGGACTTTTATCCAAAGTGGCGAGAGGGAACGAGACAACGATGGATCTGCAGAGAATAATGTAAAGACCTGGAAATTCTCCACATCGCCGAGTACTCAGGAGAGTAATTTTGGTTCTAGTGGGGGAGGGATACTGTATCAAAATGATAAGTAGAAAAAATTCGTAACTCAAATTACATTGCCTTTCGGACTAAAGAAAAAAGATGAAATTTCTGAGTATTTATAATCACGAATGAAACTTGTACAGCTCAAGGTCCGCAGGAACATTAAAAAAAAAAAAAAAAAACTGAACTTCAGATAGTGGACAGTGAGAAAAAAAGTAGTCCATTCTCTTTTGTTGATTTTATGATGTCACATTTCCAAAAAGACGATTAAAAGGAGAAAACTCGAGAGAGAAATTCATTGAACCACATGAGCTCCTACAGCTCAAATGAAAAGAGTTTCCTATTCATCATTTTTACTTGGGATTTCTCGAGAAAACATGAAAATTTGTGGGATCAAACAGCTGAATGAGCTAAATAGTTTCCGTTTTTCTTGATGAGTTATTAGCTTTGAGAACATAAACCCAGGTATTATTGATTAACAGAGTAGACAAATATACATACATATTTTTCTTTTTCATTCGGATAATTGTAAAGACAAAGTCAATGGAAAAACTAAACGTAGAGTCAATTTAAATACATCAGTTTGTTTGAATTTCTTTTGTTGGAAGAGAATCTCCTAAAAGAGTGATTATAACAAATTATACTTTTCACATCTCAGGTCAGAGAAGGAAAGGCATATCAGGGAGAGCAATGCATCATAATCTGTCATCTGATGTAGGGCTTGACAATTTGTAACTATGTATGCAAAAAAAAAAGTTTGTAACTGTTCGGTCGATTAGATTTCTGTCAAGCCAAAAATTATGTAGAAATTTGCTGATACGCCTCATGAAAATATTTAAGTCCATGCAACTTAATTGCATCTTAATCAGGGTATGAAGAAAGCTCATATAGCTTGAATTATTTTGGCCCATAGGGCACGGGGTTCGCGCTCATATAGCAGGGGTCTTGACAGCCCTTCCGGCTTAAGATGAGGCCCATATGGCACAGACATATGTGATGTCTTTTGATTTGATTACTATTGTGACCTAGATGTTGTCTAGGGTAACAATAGTTTAAGTAGGGGAGTGTGACGTATTGTGATCAATACGTCGATTGTTTGTGAATAACAATGACGTATTATGAATAATACGTTACATTCAATTTATAATTCTAAACGATGGGAAAAGAAATGTGATTTTTGTCTCATCGTTCACGAGCAGAGCTCAGCATTCCCATGGTGATATCTGAGTCCAGCTTCTTAGAAGAAGAGCTGTTTGACTGTTTTAGTTTTGTGTCAGTGATGACATGAAACTGTATTAGTACACCAGGACCGTGGGATTGCTTAGATCTGCAATTTCGGGTCTTGGAACTTTTGAGGACTCATAAGAGTCAGAGTGAGTACGGGAGTGAAGCTGAACGGTCATCTCAGCTCCTCCACTTTTAATACCGCGTATACCGAACCCCCCAACCGAATCAGTGTCTTGTATTTAGTTCGTAGTTTAGCCAAGAATAAACCTATAGCTTTTACCAGACATTGAGTGTCCCATAGTTACATCCTTAAAATCCCTACATCCTACTATTCCGGAAGTGAGCGAATCCCCCGTAAGCGTAACCGTAATAGTTACCCGGGTATAGGGTGTTTAACAGCCGTAGCAAGGAAGTATAAAAGGTTTTCTTACTAATAGTGACTAGTCCCTGTGACTAGTCACTCAAGGTAGTATCACTCAGGATTGAAGGCAGTGAGTGAACTACCTAAAACGTCACATGTGTTTCAACTTCGTCACAAAATCCGTCTCCAATAGAATAAATATGAATTATCGGAACATTAAGGAAGTTCACACGGTCCCTCAAAAATCAGGGAATCTGTCGGTTGTTTTCTGCATGTAAGATGATTCGGAATTTTTCCAGAGAAATTAAAACAGCTATGAGGTTTTCTGAAAATAAATCGAATAAAAGCACGAGTTTTTCGAAAATTAGAAGAAATTTTCTGCATCTCTCAAATCTTAGAAAATTGTTGAATAAACCATGAGTGAACAATTGATAGGAAAAGGCGGAATCTTCCAAACAAAACTGATGTGCAGGAGTCACGTGACGCCAACTACTACACTCTGATTCAAATGGGAAAGAAGAATATGATTCGGAAAATCTGAGAACATAATTTCACCAAAATTTCCAAACTTTTCGAGCAAAATTCACAAGAATTTCAGGACTTCATGGAGAATTCGAAAAAATTTCGGATAATTCATCAACGTTTCTAATTCATGGCATCGTCGAATAAAATTGTGGAAAAGACCATGAAAGAGAAGAAAATGCTCCGAATTAGCGAAGGAGCATCAGAATCCGTCATATAATTTTTCCAGCACCAATGATTAAATGCCTTTATAAAGGTGTGAAGGAGAATAAAAGGGGTTGCAAACACTATAAAATTGTTGATTGTGAAAACTTTAAGGATATTACATCCTTTTCGCCAAAATTCAACGTTTCTTCAATTTTTCTGGCAAATTATTGATCGGATTGACGTGAAAAAATATACCGTTTTTGCGTCTCATCACTACTTAATAACTCACGAAATTTCATAATCGTGTAATCATTTTCCTACGTTTTTTCTAAACCTTTTCGGAAATTCACAAAACGTTTAAAAAAAATGCGGAAAAATAATTGCACTACCATGAAACTTCGTGAGTCAGTCAAAAATGATGAAACGCAAAAACGGTATATTATTTCGCGGCAATCTGATCAATATTTGCCCGGTGGCTTAGCGCAGTGGGTAAGTTCATTGCCTTACGTGCGAAAGGTTCCTAGTTCAAAACCCGGCCGGGCAGAATGGTGAGATCCAACCGTTTGGAGTCTTGATCATCATCGAAGCATACCCTAACCGGGTCGAAGCGATGTAAAACAACGATAAAAAAAATCTGGTCAATAATTTGCCAGAAAAATGAAAAAACGTGAATTTTGGCCGAAAGGGTATATTACATCCTTAATAATTATTGTTTTGCATTCTGAATAGTATTTTTCTGAGAATTATAGTTTGAACATCATTCAGTGCGCACTGAAATTCAGAATTAGTGAATCACTTATTGAAATATTCAAATTGAACAAGTGATGAACCGATAAGCATTGTGTCCTTTCATTTTAACACTCAGTTTAATAAGACGATGATAAATAATCAATTTTGAGAAAGAAACACAAGGAAAAAAATTAGAAAAAGCATAATAAAAGGGCATCAATGTCGCGGCTGCTTGCAACTGCGGCGGCGCTAGTATTGAAAAAAGTGAATCAAATCGCTTCATTTGTTTAGTAGTTATCGTTGGATAAAACTATGACCACATACATACACACACACACACACACACCAGGGATTCTCTCGGCGAAGAACGCCTTTACTTTCCGCGTTTTCGGAGTTTTCGCAGGTTGGAAGGTACTGCAACGTGGCGCGTCCCCAGGTGGTGGATGGGGGAATGCTCTCCCTGAACTGGACTATGTCCGAAACACAGGGTACCGACCAAATAAAATACGTCGGCGCGAACCAACACCTGCCAAACACCCCACCCCCCAATGTTAAGGTATTCACAGTTGACGTTGCAAACGGTGTATTCAGTGGCCTTACTCCAACAACCGGGGCTCTGTTTGGAGTGGACCATTATTTCCCTAGGTACTCGTGAAAAGAATATGGAGGAAAATTTAAACAAATGACAAGGAGTAGTAGCAGAAGTAGCAGACGAAAGTTTGCAAGCATGGAAGAAGCTTGCAAAGCTTATCAACGATCTTCATGAGTTCGTTCAACCAAAAGTGAACGTTCACAAGGAGATCAAATTGAAAGTGATCAGCATCAATAGTGTCTTGAGGGAACTGAGAGGCATGAAAGAGTCTCAAGAGGGAGCGAAACAGCCCACCCTCCAACCAGAAGTGAGCCAGACAAATCCCATTGTCTGTACGCCTACGGACACAATCCGACACGACAGCAAAGGACACAGACCTGGAAGCCGATGATACATCATCTGTGGCAGACTCCCGGGACATTCGTCAAGCCAGACGAAGGAAACGTGACTTGCCTAGGCATGATGATAAGAAGCCCAAAAAGACGAAGGGGCCAGGGACAGCCCTACCAGCTAACTGCGAAGCCCTTTCTGATCCACCTGCTAAGCCTGAATGGACACAGGTGAAGAAGAACAAGAAGGAGAAAAAGAGGTAGACCGGAAAGCTCCCTCCACAGCCGCCTCCCAAAAAGAGGAAGGAGAAAAAGTAACAGGAGAAGGCTCCTCAGAAATCAGCGATGAGACCTGATGCGCTGATCGTACGCCCCAAGGACAAGGAGAAGTACTCGGATGTCCTACGCCGGGTGAAGAAGGATATTCCCTCTGAGGACGCTAGCGGTTATGTCGATAAGATCTGCCGAACAGCAACCAGGGATAGGCTGATTATCCTGAGCAGAAAGACGACTGACGGAGCACCTAAGCTGCGTACATCCATAGCCAATCTCCTCGGAGATGAGGCTGAGGTGCTCAGTAAAAGGCCACAAGAATATCTCGAGATCAAAAATCTTGACGAAACAACATTGAAGGAGGATATCATGGAAGCCCTGCGAGCAGCAGCTAGGGAGGAGCATGAAATCCAAGCAGATGCGGTTAAGTCCCTTCGTAAAGCGTATGGAGATACTCAGACTGCCTCAATGAGACTCGCAGCTACGACAGCGAAGAAGATCCTGGGGGAGCACAGGAAGATCAAAATAGGCTGGGTCAACTGCCGAGTGAAAAGAGTGGAGGGACCATTAAAGTGCTTCAAGTGCTGGCACTATGGCCATCTCACCGCCAAATGCAAAAGTGGGGTCGATCGGTCCAACCTCTGTATCAAATGCGCTGAGCCCGGCCACACCGTTTCTGCCTGCAAGAAGGAGCCCAATTGTGCCTTGTGTCCTGAGAAGGGGAATACGGAAAACTGCGCTCACATTTCTGGCAGCACCAGGTGCCCAGTGTATCAGGATGCGCTACAGAAGCTAACCAACAGACGACGATGAAAGTATTATAGCTCAACCTCAACCATTGTGAGGCCACACACGTCCTGCTCATGCAGATGGTGCGGGAGCTGAAGCCCGATCTCGTAGAGATCTCGGAGCCATACCGACATCATGATACTCAACCCTGGGCTACTGACATGACCAACAGGGCCGTCATCTTATCTTGCAGTGGGTTCCCATTCCATAGCGCTATCTGTAGTACGGAGAGGGGCTTCGTGAGGGCTAAGGTTGGCGGAATATTTTTCTACAGCTGCTATGCCCCACCGAGCGTCTCAACCGATGAGTTCACCGACTTCTTAGATCGACTGAAGTAGATAGGCAAGGCGGGTTCTGGATAGGTTCGCCCAACCGCCACCGGGTGGCGCCACGATCGGGGGAATGTTCTAGAAGGATGACGTCATCCAGGTGGCAGCACGGTCGGGGCATGTTCTCGAAGGATGACGCCATCCAGAACATTCGAGAGATACGGATGACTCATTATTCAGCAGTGGTGGGGGTATTTCGTAAGTTCTGTCGAGACTTGTGTGTAATGGGATACCATGAGAAAAACGAAGAGGGCGGTAAGATGTCTTTGAAAGATGATGTCATCGGTGAGTTACTCAGCATTCGATATATTGATGACTCATTGGCTCCCTAGGTGGGGGTATCTCATAAGTCGTGTTGAAACTTGTGTGAAAAATAAAGAGATACCACATGATTCTCCATTGTTCTCGAATATTCTCTAATGTTCTCAAATGTTCCATGATGACGTCATCCATCTCCATTCAGAGTGGGGGTTCCCTATCGCCCAATCACCACCAGGTGGCGCCACGCTCGCGGAATGTTCGAGATGGATGACGTCATCGGTTCGGACCGTTGGCTGATGACTTGAAGGTTCACATACATATTGTATAGTGTTAAATATTGAGTGTGAGCAATATTCAAATTCAAATTCCCATATAGGTAACTTTGTCAGTTGAGGGAAAGCTTTACATCTCGAATGTTACAATGATCAAATTGATCCCTGGCATTAGCTATCTGGGCGTTTTTACGATTGGTTTGAAATCCAAGAATAACGTATCGTGGTTTCTCCAATTGTGATGATATCTTCGCGAACCAAACATGCTTTGAGGTTGCGGGCAGGAGAGAGTACTCATACAATTCTTATGTACGGAAGCCCATCACAATAGGTGTGTCTTTTGCGATGAAGTTGAGTAGCTTCACCTTGCGCTCATCAGACACTTTCACATAGGGAATTAACCACTCAATCTTTTGGAGGTGAATCTTCCATTTCTCCTCAGGGTTTGCTTGTTCGATAGGTCTCTGAAATACTGTACTGATGTCTATTTTCGATCTCGTAATAATGAGTTCATGCTTTGCATTCACAACAATCTTCTGATAATCTTCGGCAAAACCAAATAGCAAGGTTAATGGTATAGAGATGTCGATATATCCTGCGTTATCAGTGATTGTCTCATCACTATCCATGCTATCATTCTTGAGCCAGCCAGCATTCTCCATTAGAAACCATTGGTTAGGACTCTGGGAAACATAGTTCTTCATAAGACTCGTTAAGCCCACATTTTTCGCTCGATCAATCTCTACTCCATTGATCTCATATCGAATTTCCTCAAACAAATGACAGATGGCGTTACTTACAAGTCTTGTTCTCTCTGTTGGTGTCGTTCCATTATCTTTGGTCAATCGACTATAAATATGCAGATAACTTTTACTAGGCAATAAACATAAATCTTGACGTTGCAGAGTAATTGGAATTTCATCGTTATTACCATACGTTGATGAAGCAAAGGGTTGATGGGTATGCATCTCGTAGTGAGAAACCGACTCATCGAAAACGATAGATTTTTGAATTTTCAAGATATCTTCCATTTTTGCTTCTGAATGGAAGCATTGTAATCGTTATATTTTTCGATTTTCTAATTTTGCTTGTTTTCTTTTATCTATGATTCGATTCACACTCGAGGTCTCAAATTTATGCTCTTGAGGAACTGGATACTCTCACGTGTTAACGGTTTGCTAGGTCTCTGATGACTGCTCGCCTTGCGGGGGACTACTCCCTTTTATAACTCCTGCCAATTTTCGTCCGGAAAACGATACCCATTAGGAACGTTTGATGTGAACCCTTATTGCTATTATTTCTCCCTGGAAGTTTAATAATTCACCGTCCTGATCCACCAATTTCAGCTGAAGATGATCTATTGCTTGGATCATGATCGGAAGGTAAATGAGATTCCTTGGGACTTCAACAATCTTATATCCTGGTGGCACACTGGGAAAGAATTCATGAATCATGTGGACTTTCCTTACATTAACGTAGGCGCCTTGAGTGATATTACACTTCACACACATAGAATTCATCTTAAAAATACTAACTGGCAAATCAGATACGTGGGTTTTATCAGGTGATAAAATTCTATTATCAAATCCTAGTAACTTACCAATCGAATCGGAATTTTAATTTCACTACGTAAAGTATTATTATTAGGTTTCAAGCTAATTGCAACAACTTTTTTTGCAGAACTTTTTGCAAATAATTTTGAATATCATCAATCTCATAACTGCGTAATGCAATGTTACTCGTATACTCCTTCTTATTATCAGAATAGTAGAACTTATTATACTTTTCTGTGATATTTGGGATCAAATTGAATGTTAATAATTCAACAAGAGCCAAACTATAGGGATGATTGGGGAGTAATTCAATGGGGGGAAAATAATTCGCTTCCAAAATGGAAGACGTGCCCGACGGTGTTAATGTGAAAGATTCACCCATGATTGCCAGCTGTAAACTAACTTGATACATCAATGTCTGCGATATTTATAACCGTCCATTGAGAAATTTGAGACATAGATGACCACATATGATTGTGTCATAATCTTGATGCTTCTGGTGATTGTATTTGATAAGGCTACCAACACCGAAATAATCCATCAATTCTTTCGGTGGTTGTAAATTCCGAAAACTATCAAAATAAACAATTTCATTGTTCCATTTTTTATATACCACCCAATGAGTGCCAGGACCATCTCTATCATCTAAATTAACTACAGCTGATTCGTTTTTCCGAGGTCCATTTATAGGCAATGCATTTCTCATATAAACCCCTCGAAAATGTGGAATTTTCATGAGTTTTGAGAACTTTAAAATATCGGCATCATTGAGGACTCCGTGCAGTAGCTTGATGAGTTTTTTGGTTGCAAATGGAGTTCTAATCCTGTTTTATAGGGCTTCAAATACAGCCCATTGCTCATTGCAATTGCTTCCATTCCTTGATTGTGACGTTTACTTTCCTCGAGGTAGTGTTTAGCTGCTTTTGCATCGTTCACAGCTTTTCGATTACCTGCAGCACCTCCCGCTAGAGCTCCCGTGGCACTTAACCCAGCAAATAAGGGAATCAAGAATGGTAGCACTCCACCAATTTTTTTGGGTACTGGTAATATTCTTGGTAATTTTACGGAATGCTTTCCACGTGCTTTTCGGACAGCATGCCGTGCAGCTTGAAGAGCTGATTTGATTGCATCCCCAGGGCGCATCGATTGTTTCGCTGCTCTGATTATTGTTTTCAGAACAACTCGTTTTTGCGCAACACCACGACCACAGGATTTCTGCATTTTCACGAGACTTTTCCCACGTTTCGTAGTTTTTCTTACCACTTTTTTCTTCAATCCTAACACCAAGCTAGTTTTAGCTTTCATAGCATACGCTACAGCCCAAGCAGCAGCTTTCTCACTCCAACGCGCGTTCTTTGATAATATACGTCTCCACGCTCTCTCTTCTAATGTTCTGTCAGCTTTATGTCTAGCTGCAAGATTGTCACGATTCTTTGAGTATGCAATATCGTGTTCCCCACACGCTTCTTCTAAAAGATTAATCCCAGGATCACCGCGAGCTGATCTTTCTGACAACTTTGTTCCTGGTCCACAGTATTAATAACCGGGGACAAATCAATAGATAATTTGTTGATTATCTTATTGAACACTCCTCTTCCACTTTTCTTACACCCTCTCACTTTCTTAGCTCATACTCAACTGAATGTGAACGGTATATAGTCGCTATTTATATGTTTTTATCTCAGTTGAACAGTGGGAGTCAAGGATGAAGTTCGTAGAACAGGAAGTGAGATTACCAGTTATTAATTTTGATCAAGTAGTACAGAATGCGGATTATAAATTGAAAGGAAAACGTCATGGTGAATTATAACCAAATACAGTACGAGCGATTTTTTGTGGGCCTTCTAACTGTGGGAAAACGAATGTATTATAGGCGCTCATCACACGTCTGAATGGATTAAGATTTGAAAATGTTTATGAGTATTTAAAATCTTAGAACCAACCGAAGTATGAGTTTCTAAAAAAAGTTCTAGAAGCAACAAATACAATTGGATATTTTCCGTTCAACGAACATGAAGAAGTGATAAAACCGGAAGATGCCCATCTCAATTTCATCTTCATTTTTGATTATGTTGCGTGTGAAAAACAAGATAATATGCGTGCTTTTTTTGTATGGGGCGACACTGAAGTATTGATTGCTTTTATCTATGTCAAACATGTACGCGTCTCCCAAAACATCTTGTCCGCGACAATACAAATTTATTGATTCTATTCAAGCAAGATGATAAGAATTTGCGACATATCTATGAAGATCATGTTAACACGGATATGACTTACAATCGATTCAGGGACATATGTTCCTTATGTTGAAATATCGATAGATATAGCTTTTTAGTGATCGATAAAGATAGAGAGCTAAATGGTGGTCGCTATAGGACAGGATTCGATTGCTTCATACATATATAACACACATGATTTTCTTACGCAGTTGCGAATGCGAGTGAAGTAATCCGTAAAAAACATAAACTAATGAGATTAAGAAGGGACGACACAGAGAAAACTGAATGAAGTTTTCAAGGCAGTGGTTACACCAATACAAAAACTCGTAGATCAAGCGGCTTATGCTGAAATTCCTAGGAAAGTGAAAAAATTGAGAAAGCTCAAAGTTCTCGAATCACCTGCTGTACGGAAACGAGTAGTAGAAACTGATGATTCTGATATTCCAATGAAGATCCAACGAATTAAGGAAATGGATAATTCAAATATCCCCAGAACACCACCATCAGAGTTAGAGTTGAATACGAATGCTGTCATACCATCATTTTCTTCCATGGAAATTAAATATACTGATCCTGAAGATGATTCTAATTCTGTGGGGGATGGAGATGCTCATAATCTATCACAGGAATATTTACAATTATTTGACACTTCAGATGGGAGCAGAAAATTGGACTTGAGAAAGGGGATCCGTAAATATTAAGGTAATTGGGTGATTTGGATGACACCAATTAACTTTGAAGGGAAGAAAATAGTAACTGGTAATGAAAAATATGATCAGACTCCAGGACGTCTCGAAATATTATCCAAAAAAGATCCTAATGTGGAGAAGATTACAGATGAAGATAAGAGGGCATTCACAAAAATCGTGAAGACGACACATCTGAATAGGAAATATTTTAATCCAACGAGAGGCTTTAAGCGGCATAATAGAGAAAAGTTCTTGAATTTAATGATGCATTCCCCACGTGGAAGAGGATTCTCGAAACAAATGATTGGAAAGAGGAAGCCTAATATTGATTATGTGTATTGGGATGATCCCAACGAGCTGGTGGGTCGACTCCGATTATTATATGCGTCTCAATCCGCTGGTAACAATAACCATCATAATCAAATAATTTCAATCATCGAGGAATTGCGAGAAGCTGAATTGATATATTACGAGTGGGTTCATCATGAATCTATCAGTTACAAAATGAGTGATGTGTTTGGACAATGTTTAAATGCTGCTGGATCTGTCTCGGAATATTCAAGGACCTTCAGGTCAAGGCTTCAAGCTCACAGCAGACGGACAATTTGATATGAAAAACAAACGATTATGTAATATTGCTGATGCGATAGAAGATAATGATGCAGTTCCCATGAAGGTTCTCAAGCGGGTGATTGAAAATTTGAAGGTTAACCCACTACAAAAACTCATGACAGAGAACCTCGAAGCCATTCGAGTCCTAGATGACAGACTGAGAACATTAGACAGTCTAAGTAAAGTTTACTCAATTGAATCGAATGAAGATAACAATGTAACAGCTGCACCAGAATATTCAGATAGTGGAAAAGAAGTGAAACGCCTCAAGAGGAGTACTAAAACGTTGACTAGGAATGACGTTGACAATAAGAGGAAAAAAAGAAAAATTCAAGACGGAAAAAGGAGCTCTAGTTGAGGAAATTCACAGACCTGCACGTAGAAACTATCCCGGATGTCGAGTGGATATAGGAGCTCTCAATGAAACCTGGCAAGCGGATCTTGTTGACATGTCAACATATGCTAAAGAAAATGATGGATATAAGTTTCTCCTCATAATTATTGATATTTTGTCCAAATATGCTTGGGCATATTGTACCAATCAAAACCAAAAGTGCATCGGATGTAACAAAAGCTATGGAATCTGTGCTCAAACAAGGTCGCATACCCCAGAAGCTACATGTTGATCAAGGAAAAGAATTCTCTATAACAAAGAATTCAAGAATCTTATGCAAAAATTTGATATAAAAATGTATTTGACTTATAGTAATTTGAAAGCATCTTATAATGACACAAAACATCGAACAATTCAGATGAAACCAAAGGATGTGAACAGTACCAATGAAAAGCTCCTTCGTCCCCGAATGTATGGAAACTTTTTGAATAATAGAGTTAAAGAAGCGAAATTCAAAATTAATGACAAAGTGGGACTTAGCAAATATAAATATATCTTTGAAACAGGTTATAAACCTAATTGGACAACTGCAATTTTCAAAATCAGTCGCATAAGGAGGACTGAACTAATTACTTATAAACTGATGGATTATCAGGACAATCCAATTGAAGGTAGTTTTTATGAGGAAGAGTTATCTAAAGTTGCGCATGCTGATATGTACCTTATTGAAAAAGTGATTAAAAAACAAGGAAATAAATTGTTTGTGAAGTGGTTACGCTTTAATGATTCTTATTTATATATTGTTTTCCTTACTTATATTATCTGTATGAATGCGGTTTTTTGTTGAATGGAAATGAAATTGAAAAAAAGACAAAATTTTGTTGTATATATTTCTTTCTTCCTTAATCTTAATTCTAAAGATACAATCTATGGAAACATCAATATCTAATTATACAAATGGTTTGATATATCCCCAAGGTAAAGTAACTATTGTATAGGGTGAAATGATGATAGGAAGCTCATCATCTTCCTAACTTAATACTAATTTCTTCTGACAGAATGTGTGCACCTCATATTTTTTACTCTGGATTAAATATTGATTTCTCACAATATGCTCATTATCAACGAGACAGTTCTTATAATCGTCAAAAGTGATCTTTCTGAGTGTAGCAGCTTTAACACCTTTAGCTTTCTTCTTAGCCTTACCATCATCCAACATCCTGAATGCATATATCTTTGCTCGTAATCCCACGAATTCAACTATAATTTTTCCATTATTTTCATCCTTCATCAGACCTAATACTATCTTATTGGCTAGTGGTATTCCATACTCATTATCAATTTTACAATCAGATGTATCAAACATTTGTATATCTTGTTTGATACATTCATTGATATTTGGTACTCGAAACCGATATAATAAACTGTCTGTATCGGTATACATCAATTTTGCAGAATCTCCAAATTTGGATTTTACATAGTTGTAATGAAAGTCATACACAATAGTTTTTGATACATCGAGGATTGTGAATCCGATGTAGATAGGCTTTTTAAAATATACTGATGTTCGATTCATTTCAATAATCACCATCTCCGCATCAAACACACTACAACTATGGAAGTTTGGTTGTGCTATGAGCGATTTCGCACCATATCGTCCATCCCAATGTGTGACAGGTTTAATGTCTTTCTGCTTCCTAACATTTTCCATCGTCTTCCCAACAACAGTATTGTTCATCAATTTATAGAAGTTTTTCTCAAATTCATTCGATGATTGATATCTTTTACTAGTATATAGGTCAATGTGAGGTTTTAACAAGGGTTTTTGATTAAATTGCAAAATACGATGGATACATTTCAACTTCATTCCAAGATCTATGTATTGTTTCAAGTTCCGGTAATGTATCACATATTTCTCTTTTGGGAACAGAATGGTCACTAATTTAGTATGTGTGCTCTGTGGAAGGGTGAAATGTTTAGGGCAAAGCCGAAAATCCTAATGTAGTTCATGTAATTCTGAAGGGTATTCCAAATCAACTTCGAGGATATACCTCACTGGAGAATCATCTGGAACATTTAGAATGTCTACAGAATTACTATCAACCCATACAAATGAATCACATGGCAAACTAACGCTCCTTGCACCCCCATATAAATTATTTACATCATAATACATCAAATAAGATGTTTCAGAATCTTTTTCGTACAATTCTCCCATGAATGGATTATTCACCTGAGCACATCTACTGGCACATTGTGATACTCCTCGTCTGATACCTTTCTCTATGAATAATATCATTTCAGGATCAGTCAAAAGCTCTAAATTCACATTTGTATGTTTAAGCATAGCGTCGAAAGCTAATCCAGGTACTGTATAATAATGGAGTGGATGCAATTCATAAGTGGAGAAGCAATTGCGACGGAAATTTTCAAAAGTATCAGCTAATAATAAAACATCTGTTTGTAGATATAGATCTGAATACTACACCAAAGTGCTGATATTGAATACACTCCATACATTAATAGCGTGCTGATAATCTTCGTCAGCGATATGTTCATCAGTTAATATTGAATAAAAATCTTCCTTGGCTGGTAATTAAGTTTCATCTAATTTCTCCCAATCATCAATGTATTCATAGGGAAATAAACCTTTTCTGCACAATAAATTAAATTTCGTTAAATCAGGTTGAAAGTTTTTGATTGTCTGTTTATGATCATTATCAAGATAACACGCTAATCTTTCGAGACTACTTCCCATAAAACGGAATGAATCAATGAATCGTAGATTTATACAAGTATTTGTAACATATTTCGTGAAGGAGATATTTCGATCTGTATTCACTAGAAGAATTTTCACGTTACCTTCAAATGATGTTGCAATACTTCGAATGATAAAATGAGCATCAGAACCGGAGAGATTATGAAGTACGATCGGAATGGTGTGGAAATCCGGATAAACCAAATTGCAACTGTTATGCACAGCTCCACGATATTTTCCGGTTAGATGATTATGATCCCGAACCTTATCACTTTTAATGAAAGATTTTTTACAGATATGACACATCGTTGCAGATCGGAAGTCATGCATTTGCTTATCTGATAATGTTTCCATTTTCATACTGTTCTTCAAATGAGCATCTACTTTATATACTAATAATTTCATCTCTGCTGTGAACCATTCAATACAATTAGGCCCCTGTTGGATTTTGAATTCTGATGGTAAATCATCGAAAGCACACTTCACGTAGAATGTAGCACTATGAGGAATGTAATGATCATCTTCTTTTATCATACATTCCAAGTCCGCATACACAATACATGGAACCGCTTCAGCATGTTTAAAATTTTTGAAGCTGAGTATTTTATCTCCCTCTGGAGGCAGTATCATCCGTGCTTTATTCAAATTCGCACAATCTTCTTTGTGTTGCTCAAACGAATGCTGATATCTAAAGTGACAGAGACATCATCACACATCCACGTGAAACCTTTCCATTTAGAAATTTGAGAGCTAACTAAACGTGATAGATTACGAATCCATGTGAAATGAAAGAGTGATTCCCCAGCTTCATTCTGATTGCTCTCAATCATTAGTAGGTGAATGGTTTCTCGAGTAGTGATTTTCCTACTCAGATGTTATGCCCCAGATTTGGTGAATTGCGTTATTGTTTAATATGTGGACATACAGCATTGTCAGCGTGACACTTGCCAGCGTAACTGGATTATGCTGACCAAGTGATGAAATGGAAACAATCAATGCATTATTTAAGAGACGGTTGGGTCTGCACAGAACAGACCTGAATTGGACTCCGACGCGTACAAACGTCGAAAACTCTTTGTAATCAGTCAGATGACACAGTAATTATAATCATGTAATAAATTCTCATAAACCATTGGTGGGATTTATCCCTTTAAGCCTAGAATCTACTATAATTATAAGTACCCCCCACGCTGGCTACACCAGATATATAGGGAAGATTGTGTGGCTACGACCGCATGGTTCAATACCATAAACATTTATGCTCAGATCATTCATCTCCTCAAACTTGGGGACACTTTTGAGCGTCATTGGAAAATCGAGTCCCTCATATCTGAGAATATTACCAAAAAGGCGGTATGAACTTGGTAAACTTGCATTAAGTTTTGTTGGATGAAGAGCTGCTGGAACCACCCACAAGAAACAAAACTGATCACTATTTTTTATATTAACAACAGCTTTTTTAGCTTGAATGTCTTTTGGTAACTCGATGAATGTTGAGTCTACGCCTTTGAGAGGTTCATATTTATTGATATTGATCATCAAATTGATAATTTCAGTCAATGTCCAGCCGGAACTAGTCTCTTGAAAGTCCTCTTGCCTCGCGATGACATCATCAAAGATAGATTCTTTGAACCAATCGTTCAAATCAGTCGCCTGCAGAATCACCCGATTTTTCGTGATTAAGTGTTTCGTTTCGTCCTGAATTTCATCTGACCGTACAATAGAGAATTTGCATGATAGTACACAATTAACTCTCAAATTACCCTCATCAGCTAAAGTATCCTTCAAATGTGAAAGAACCAGCACCTTACACTCCTGTAGGAAAGATCTAGTAACTTTGTGAGATAAATTGTTAACAGCTCCTCGTTTAATACGCTCTCTGAATGCCGATTGTAGATCCTTCCATTGTACTCGGTTTGAAATCTTCTTCACTGATTTTTTTCTTTGTTCCACCACCATGCTTCAAGTGCAACTTGAAAGCTTCCCTAAACCATAGTAATTCCGCGATTGTTGCTTGTATCCCACTTTTTTCACCACTTGATTTCACTCTTCTAAGATATTTATTCAAAAGTTTTTGTTCACAATCTACTCGAAATTTGATGAGTTGGACGGTCGGGAGGAGAGGTGATTTTGGGGTGGATGCACAAGTAACAAGAGCGGTGAATTCGGATGATTTGCCGTTTAATTATCACAATCATTTCACTTGAAACGTTAGTTGACAATAACAAATAAATAGATGTATTTCCCGAGTGGAATGTATTAACACAAAACAATTAGATGATGTTACGATAAAGTTCCGATAATTGTCCCGATAACTGTCACGGTAACTGTTCGAGATGAGGTTCGATGGTGCACTGACGATTGCGACACGGACGACCGCCTCGTCCGTGTCCGATGATTGACGATAACTATCGATAATTGCCGAGGGGGATGAATGATCAATTTGACTGTATTTTGGCCATATTTTAAACAATTTTATATTCTTCTCTGTCCAGTTCTTCAGATTCTCTACTTGATTAGGTGGAGAGTAAGGAAGCATATGACATGCTTCTCTCAAGACTCGTAATAACTTTTTTCTCTGTTCATCCATTTCAAGAGAGATAATGAGCACTGAGCAACTCCCGGCTGTTCTCTTCCTTAATATACCCCCGAAATGAGTCATTTGTGTAAAACACGAAATAAAAAACCCATCCTGAGAAATAAATTCGTTAAGCTGAAGGGGAAAGCGTCTCAGATTTCACTCTCGAAAGTTTTAGAACAGTCTCGATGTAAGTCCCGAAGTCTCCAGATGGTACTGGAGTCTTCACCGATATTCTCGAGATGACGTCATAGTTTGATAAGAGATGAGTCATTTCTTCAATGATTCATCACCAAAACATCCTCAATATCATTCGAGTACTCTCTAGATGGCGCTAGATTCTTCTCGAAGATTCTCGAGTAAGATGATATCATAATTTGATGAGAAATGAGTCATTTCCTCAACGATTCATCACCAAAATATTCTTTATATAACTCGAGAATTTTCTCGAAAATTCTAGAGTGGGATGATTAGTCCATAAGCTGGGGGGTGATTTGCATACATTTTGTGTAAAAAAAAATTTTTCATTGGATTCTATGTTTTTTGAGCCGCTGAATCCGAATATCGAGGTCTCCGGTTCGAATTCATGCGCAGTTGTTTGTTATTAACAATTTATTTATAAACAATTGAAAATTCAACTTTTTCGAGCGGGAAAATTGTTTTCTGTAAAATACACGTGATTTAAGGGGGGGGGGGTAAGTCCTGAAACATTTTGCGATAATCGCGACGGTTTTGTTAATAAAAATTTATTAAAAAACAATTTTACAATGTATTTTCGACAATGTTGATAAAAAATCATTTTCTTCGTGATTTGCATTATTTTGTGAGTCATTTATATGGTCTATGATCTATTAACACCAACACCCACTGTTTTCATATCGGATTGTTTATTTTTTACATCATTTGTTTAAAAAAAAAATTTGAAAATTTCCAGTTTTGAAGAAAAAAATCTTTTTTCTGCAAATTGAAAGAATTTCGAGGAAGGTAAGTTTTTATGATTTTTTTCCCCAAATCAATCGTTTAGTTGATAAAAAATCATGAATAAATTAATCCCTCCATTACAAATTTACTCAAAACTAACAGACCAAAAATTCTTTTGAATTCCCACTGCAGAGTGATTCTATTCGTACAGACTACTATAAATAGGTAGATTCGGTTCACTTTGACTTTTTTATGTCTGAATTTATTCAAAAAACAAAGGAAACTTCCGATTTCTAACTCAAACATGAAAGTACCTTGATAGTGTTGGAATTACTGTATATTGAATTATGTCACTTACCTCTTCGACCAAATGAAAGTTTTTTATTCGCTTTTGATCAGGATTTTACAATCATTAGTGAGAAGACTCTATTCTATTCCAATTCTATGGAGAGTTATGTGAAAAACTTCATTTATCCTCATTTGCTAGGACATTCGTTGTGACATAATGATTTTGTTCATATCAAAATTGAAAATTTTCTTTTACAGTCCCAGGTTCATATTCGAATTCAATAGTCTTCAGGCAATATTAGAAAAAGATTGAATTTTCTTCAGCTGATATAGGAGAAGAATCATAAATGTCACTGAAATTTCAAGGGGTTGCAATTTTTTCAACAGCAGCAATCTGGACATTCTCCAGCTTACTTGAATTGTCAATTGAAAGGAGCATATGTAGTGATAAACTATGCAGAATTTTCAATTGATCAAAAACTGAGGAATGACACTTGAGTGGAAGAAAACGGTCGGGCGCCTAAGAGTGGATTTTGGCACGTGAAATTCAATTTCATCGCCATACAATTTCGATAAAAAATACTTCACCTCGATGTTGTTGATAGTAGAAATGCCCCCCAGCAACTCGTTCACTTCATTTGTTACACAACTCAATTATAACTCAATTTAAATTAGGATTGAGAGATGTCAGTTCGTTCGTTTTTTGAATAAATTCAGACATAAAAAAGTCAAAGTAAACCGAATCTACCTATTTATAGTAATCTGTACGAATAGAATCACTCTGCAGTGGGAATTCAAAAGAATTGGTGTTCTGTTAGTTTTGAGTAAATTTGTGATGGAGGGATTAATTTATTCATGATTTTTTATTAACTAAACCATTGATTTGGGGAAAAAAATCATAAGGACTTACCTTCCTCGAAATGCTTTCAATTTGCAGAAAAATTATTTTTTTCTTCAAAACAGGAAATTTTCAATTTTTTTTTTTAAACAAATGATGTAAAAAATGAAAAATCCGGCTTGAAGACAGTGGGTGTTGGTGTTAATAGATCATAGACCATATCAATGACTCACAAAATAATGCAAATCACGAAGAAAATAATTTTTTATCAACATTATCGAAAATACCTTGTGAAATTGTTTTTTAATGAATTTTTATTAACAAAACCGTCGCGAATATCGCAAAATGTTTCAGGATTTACCCCCCCCCCCTTAAATCATGTGTATTTTACAGAAAAAATGTTTCCCGGTCGAAAAAGTTGAATTTTCAATTGTTTATAAATAAATTGTTAATAACAAACAACTGCGCATGAATTCGAACCGAAGCCCTCGATATTCGGATTCAGCGGCTCAAACAACACAGAATCCAATGAAAAACTTTTTTTTTACACGAAATGTATGCAAATCACCCCCCAGCTTATGGACTAGATGTCATAGTTTGATGAGACTAGCATATAAAAAACAGCAGAAAGATTTCGAGACCAGTTCATCGCTCCCTTTCAAAGTGTGTAGTCGGAGAAGAATCTGGGGAGGAAGTACTTCGATCTTTGAACTAGCTAAAGCAGTAAGTAAATTTTCATACATGTATGATAAATATTGTAATGGGAATCAGACAACAAAAATATCAATAACATTCTTCTTGAATTGTTCCATTTATACTGATACGATGGATTTATCTGCAGTTAACAAAGTTGCATGCAAAAATTTCTTGCCGACGAAGAAGATGATAGAGCTGGACCCACACATTATCTATCCCATTACAGGTTTCAGGAAAGTTTCAACTAAGTTTGGGGCCAGCATCGTAATCGCCATCGATGACACATTTGCAGTATTCTTACCTGAGCGAGTGATGAAAATTATTCTAAGTAATGAAGGGCTTTACGAGAAGTTGCAGAATTCTGCCTCCGAGAAAAAACTCAAAATCAAATATCTTGGTGAGGGGACGCGCTTCAACTTCATTGAAATCTGAAGCGATAATCAATCAAACTAAAGGAGTTTTTTGTATGGCCAGACCTTAAATTGATGAGCAATCGTAAAGATAATCAATATCAATAAATTCCTATAATGAAATTTCATGTTCTTCTCTGTTTAAATAATTTATTCTTCAATTTAAATCCTCTCCATCAAATTACCCCTCTGCCCATTGATGAAAATAAGCATCCATTATATTCTTCATCTTATAATAATAAAATAATCATTATGATGATGAATACCGCTCTGGGGCAAAGATGGAAAACATCACAGTCGTCCAGGAGTCTATTTGAATTGCGGGTTCAAACCTCATTAGATGTTTTTTACATAAATTTTGAAAAGTTGAAAAATATAAAGGCGAGTTCATTTTATTTTTTACTATTCATTCATTTTTTATTTTGTTCACGAATACATATCAAACGTTATATGGAACACAAAGGTATCAATAATAATTTCTAATTATTATGAAAAAATTATCCAAACTGATAATTCACAAATGAGAAAATTTTTTATGAGCGGTACAGATCCATCCACAACGCCTCCTCCATAAATCGATGTTGGGTGATATTAATAACATTGGCGGTACTCTTGAATTTCACTCAGGTTTTTCAACCTCTTTGCCAATGCCTTCCATAATTCATCAATATGTTGCCATGCAAATTTCAACAGGAATCTCTTCAGGAAATGTCTGGAATCTGCTTGGAACATTCGCATATCCCGCATCCAATCGAAGAAGTCAGTGGTTGAATCCATAGTCGAATTAAAGTACTTTGTGTACCCTTTCATTAGCTTCCCATAATTTTCGAATTTACAGATGTAATTCTTGGTGAGACTGTGCTCTCGGTGATTTCAGCAGCTGGGTGTAGTTATATCTTTTTCTTTTGAGCAACCCAAATCATTCAAGTCGATTATCACCTTATCAGTATAAGATTGCAACCATTGTCTCTTCTGCAGTCCATTCACGAAAATGATTGTCACTCCTTTCGTGATCCGCGTAATTGCATCTTGAACCTTATCGTATGGTATGGATCCTGTTTCCCGTGCGATTCCATGATGATTATTAATAATCCACTCATTTCTTCTCTGGTATTTCTTTGGTAGTTCATCCCATCCATACGGGGTTTGGAAAAGCAGACAGGCACACTCATTTTTTTCAATTGCTTGAACTGCCAGTTCTTTCACAATAAATCTCTCAATTGGGTGTTGAAAACCCTGCACATCCAGCACCAACATTATAATTACCCACCAAAAGCACAGATCCTTATGGCAACAAATCAAATTTCTGATTGATGCTGAATCCGGTGGAATCGGTTGATTTTATAGGGACTCACCACTCCCACTCCAACCGCTTTGAGCCGTCATGGAACATTCTCGAATACTCGAAAATATTCTCGAAAAATATGCTATGAAGCAATTTTTATTCCAAAACACCAATGATTCATTACAATATAATATTTCATGCAAGTTCCCACCAGTGTCATATTTTCATACGAGTCCGAACAGGATTTATGAAGTATCCCCACCACGTGTGAATCCATGAGTCATCAGCCAACGGTCCGAACCGATGACGGCATCCACCTCGAACTTTCCGCGAGCGTGGCGCCGCCTGGTGGTGGTTGGGCGATAGGGAACCCCCACTCTGAATGGAGATGGATTACGTAATCGTGGAACATTTGAGAACCTTAGAGAATATTCGAGAACAATCGAGAATCATGTGGTATCTTTTCATATTTCATACAAGTCTCAACACGACTTATGAGATACCCCCACCACTGCTGAATAATGAGTCATCCATATCTCTCAAATGTTCTGGATAACGTCATCCTTCGAGAACATTCCCCCAACCGTGCTACCACCTGGATGACGTCATCCTTCTAGAACATTCCCCCGATCGTGGCGCCGCCTGGTGGCGGTTGGGTGAACCTACCTAGAACCCGCCTTGCCTATCTACTGACTGACAGAGGATGCGAAGCAGAGCACTTTCCTGTGGCACTAGCCGGGGATTTCAATCCTTGGACAGTCGATTGGGGAAGTAAAGAAACCAACTTCAAAGGACAAGCCGTACTGGAAGCCATGTCGTCTTTGGATGTGGTCTTGCTCAACACTGGCAATAAACCGACTTTTATGATCCGGAATAATATTCCGGAATCCGGTATATTATATTCTGGAATGCGGAACAATATTCCTGAATCCGGTATATTATATTCCGGAATCCGGGATATTTTATTCTCATTTCCGGAGACATCCCCAGAGGTTTGCCGATTGTTCAAAGGGTAAAGGGAGTATCGTGAGATAATTTCCGATAACAAACTTTTGGTTGATCGGAGTATTTGGGGTGCAAACTTTTTTTTTCGGTTTGAAAATACGAAAAATTGAGTTTTTCACCCTCTCAATACACTGAATTTGTCGCATTTTAGTCTTGAAATCTCAAACAAATGACAGTTTCACTGAAATTTCAGAAAATGTTGTCTTTGGTGGGATCATAAAAATTGACCAATTTGGGGATTGTTTTTAAGAACTCATATTTTCTAAAGCCACTGCTGAATTTTTCTTAATTTTAGAAAATTTTCAGATTGAATTAAAAAATTGCTGCCGAAGTATTTAACGGGCGTAAGTGCCCAATACACAGGGAGGGGTGCCCAAATATCGGAAATTTCAGATGTGAGGAGGGGTGATTTTACAAAGAGGGGGAGGGGGGTTGTGAATTGACAATTGACAACCACAATAATTGAGTCGATGAGTTTTTCAAAAATATCTCCGAAACTAAGGAAGATAGTGAATTTTCACGAAAATTGAGGGGGGCGGTGGTGGTGTTGTACATCGAAAATTCAATACAGGTTGCCTTCCCCCTCCAGCCCCTAATTTTTCAATAAAAATTCACTATCTCTCTTCGTTTCGGAGATATTTTTTAAAAACTCACTAATTCAATTCTTTGGGTTGTGAATTGTCAATTCACAATCCCCCCCCCCCCTCACATCGGAAATTCCTAATATCTGGGCGCCCCTCCCTATGTATGGGGCACTTACGCCTTTTAAATGCCTTTGCTTTTGGGGCGATTTTGCAAAGAGGGGGAGGGGCGTTGTGAATTGATAATTCACAACCAAAAAAATTGTGTCGGTAAGTTTTTCAAAAATATTTCCGAAACTAAGGGAGATAGTGAATTTTTACGGAAATTGAGGGGGGCGGTAGTGTTGTACATCGAAAATTCAATACAGCTTGCCTTCCCCCTCCCCCCCCTAATTTTTCGATAAAAATTCACTATTTCTCTTAGTTTCGAGGATATTTTAGAAAAACTCACCAATTCAATTGTTTGGGTTGTGAATTGTCAATTCACAATCCCCCTTCCTCCTTTTTACAAAGTCCCCCCTTCTCACATCTGAAATTCCCGATATCTGGGCACCCCTCCCTATGAATGGGGCACTTACGCCCTTTAAATGCCTCGGCAGCATTTTTTTAGTTCAATCTGAAAATTTTCTAAAATTAAGAAAAATTCAGCATTGGCTTTATAAAATATGAGTTCTTAAAAACAATCCCCAAATTGATTAATTTTTCTGATCCCACCGAGGATAAAGCCTAAGAACAGGAGTTTCTAAAATCTAGAAACTAGTTTCTAAATCTAATCCACTTTTTTTTCTGTGTGGAATAATTCAATTGAAATTGACAATTTCCATGGATTATTCCATGAAAATCCTAAATTTTTAGTGACAAAATTTTCTGAAATTTCAGTGGAACTGTCATTTGTTTGATATTTCAAGACTGAAAGCCGAAAAATTCAGTGAAAATTTTTCAACAGTGTACTGAGAGGGTGAAAAACTCTATTTTTCGGATTTTCAAACGGAGAAAAAATGTTTGCACCCCAAATACTCCGATCAACCAAAAGTTTGTTATCGGAAATTATCTCACGATACTTCCTTTACCCTTTGAACAGTCGGCAAACCTCTGGGGATCTCCGGAAACGAGAATAAAATATCCCGGATTCCGGAATATAATATACCGGATTCCGGAGTATTATTCCGGATTCCGGAATATAATATTCCGGAATCAAGAATATGTTTATTCCGGAATCCGGAATATTATATACCCGATTCGAGAATTTTTTTTTCCGTGCAGCAAGGCCATCAACTGCAGCAAGAAACATTCCTGGAATGAGCTGATTGCTGAAGTCGAAGGTGACCCATGGGGCAGGCCATACAACGTGGTGATGACGCGGATCAAAAGCTAGCCCATGCTATCGCCGACGAGACCTGAGTTCTTGGGAAGAATCGTCACGGTGTTGTTTCCACAACAACCGGAACTCCAGCATGCCGACAAACGAGGAAAACAGTTGATGGTCCCACTAATCACTGACGATGAGCTGATGGAGGCATGTGTTCGGGCCGGGAATACCAAGGCCCTGGGTCTTGATGGGATTTTCAACATTGCGCTAAAAGCCACCATGCACACGTTGCCAGGTATATTCTTGGACGTGTGCAATGAGTGTCTCAGCGAGGGCACCTTCCCTGCAAAGTGGAAGCAGCAGAGGCTGGTGTTGCTCCCGAATGGGAAAAAACCACCGGACGAAACTTCATCTTACCTCCCTTCTGCATGCTCGAAACAGCTAGCAAGATCCTCGAGCGTATCGTCCATAAGAGAATCGAAGCAGCCGTTGAACCGCTGCTAGCCAGTAACCACTATGGTTTTCAGAGAGAACGATCCACCCTTGATGCCGTCAACCTCGTCGTGAAATTATTACTTGACTCAGATGTTTTCAGGACATGGGTGTTTTCGGGCGTATCTCCATAAATTCAAACATGAGGATTCCCCGGATTGACCGACGTGTACAAGTGCTGATGAAGACGCAGAGTATGTATTTTTTGTATGTTCACGTTTTAGCGGGAGCCGCCCCGAGTGGGAGTCTGCCCTTAGTGGAACGATCCAGCCGGAGAATTTGATGAAGGTAATGCTGTCATCGCAGACAGCCTGGAATGCAACGAGCGACTTCGCGGCGAAAGTCATGGAGGAGCTCCGAAAATAAGAACGTAGTCGTAAGACCACAACATGAGGAAGAGCTACGGCTAAGGCCTCCCTCCTCCAAGAAGTAATGTCTGCCAGTGGTTCCTTGGGGAATTGGGAACAAATGAAAAGAGGAAAAAATGGTTTTTACTCGGTAAGAATCCCAAATCTGGGGGGCTATTCTCAACAAAAAGCCGCTTTTCCGCAGCTTTTTCGAAGCTGCGATTTTCTGCCGCGAGGGGGCGACAAGATACTAAATGCCACGAATTGATGACTTTGTGAACGCATTTTAAACCTTAAATCTGACAGATTTTTTTGACATTTGGGAGAGCTATGATAAGTCAACTTTAGGGAAATTTAAACCAAAACAACCGTGATGATGGCGGATAATATAACAGGTGCAGTATTAGTTGATGAAGAAGCCGAAGACCATCAACGGGGCTTACATAGATTATTAAATGCGCGACGTAGGGCAATTAGACGTACCTCAAATCCACTGGAGGATTTGCCCGACTCGGTGTTCAGTAAATACTACAGGTTCAATTGGTTCATAGGATTTATTTGTTGGCTTTTATTAATGAAAATAATAACAGAGTTAGGAAGGATTTTATAGAATGGCTGTGTGAAATTCCACTTTCGCTCCGACATAAAAAATCGGAGCTGAGATATTTACCAGCATGAATATCTACTCTCAGTGGTCGATAGGTAGTCAATTCTATTCACTAATTAATCGGTCAAGTATTTATCTCATTTGTAACACGTATTGAAGTGAATTATTAACACTTTACTCCAATAAAAATTATAGCCGCTCCAAAATGAAAAATTGCAGATGGAGGGGCATTTAGGCGCAAATGCGCATAATGCGTTCGCAAAGTCATTACTTTGTGTCACTTACTATCGTGTCGCCCCCTCGCTGCAGAAAATCGCAGCTTCGAAAAAGCGGTGGAAAAAGCGGCTTGTTCTTGAGAATAGCCCTCCTGGTTTTTACCATCACTTTACCAGAATCTTTCCCAGATTTTCCTAAACCTCTATAAAATAGAAAAAACACACACACATGCACACGCACACACACGTGTGCGCACGCACGTACACACACACACACACACACACACACAAACATGTCTTCAAAAAAGTGTCAGGATGATTCTAGGGGTCATGGAACGTCGACAAATCATGAAAATTCCTATTTTTATTTTCGGGGTAATTACAATAACTTCCTCCCTTAGGGTCAGGAAGCTAAATATTGAAATGTCCAAAAGTTCACGGATGTGCTGCAATTTCGTCGTTTGGGTTTCTTTGCACTTATTATTCATGATTGATCAATTCTACATAATTTTCATTCCGAAATATAATTTATCCGAATTTTTTAACAAATAAAAATTTCCATGAAAGATTTGACAACCACGCATTTTTGTTCGACGCAGTTAGTATTCTTGTGTCGCGATAAAATCCTGTATTGTACTATAGAATCTATAGCATATGCCTTGGCGGAGTTCACACAATGGCCTCTACCGCGGGCACGCGAACTTCTCTCAACGTTTCCATGTTCAGCCGTCATTTTCCTCTAACGTAACTAAAATCCAGACCTATATGCCATACATTTTCAATAATTACAAATAATCCCTGTGGTGACAGCTAATGAAATTGTGGGGATATATTCCTGAACTATATACCGTTCTATTCATGAAGCATTTCAATTTTGATTCGATTGTTGATTATTTTTTTGTCATTTTTTAAAGATTGGTTCCATAAGACTTTGTGTTGTTGACACTTTTTGGATATTTTCTCCTCAACAATCTACGTGGTTCCGCGTTTCGGGACTTCAGGATGATATTTGTAATTACTTAAAGAATATATTCTTAAAATTTGAGCTCGGCAGTCCATTTTCTTCTACTCTCATATACTTACTGCGAAAGTTCCTTAAACTTCACTGAGGTATGACAGTGGGAGGTATAGGGAAGCTCTAATGTGACCGACACCAAAACAGGGAACAAGTCCTACCCGACCCCGAGCGCGGCGCTGTCGTACCTGTAGTTCTTTAAGATATGATAGAAGAAGATGATGTCAAGTGTCCCAGACAAGTATTTTCTCTTAATGGTACGAGACGTTGCTGCAATAGTTTCAGCCGTCCTCACTACGATTTCCCTACTTCTTTCCCCTTACTCTTCAGTTCCACCGACCGTACCCGTCCCACACTAATGCAATAGACCATGGTTAGGGGTGCATTAGAGTTTGCCCGAATTATTGAAATTTAATGATTAACCCTCAAGTGAACACACTTTTCTAGCATCTCACTCGCTCCACGGTTTGGTGGGGATCCCTCACGATGCAACCACTTGGGTGTTAAAATTTTCGATAAATTTTTTGCATTTCTTTCGAATATTTATCTATAAAACAGGAGATTTCTGGTGCAGCAGAGATCCTACGGTTCAATTAATGGCGCCCCGCGTGATGAAAGGTTTTTGGCTCGAAACTGTTCGTTCAAATTGAATATTGTTTCACATTTCTACAATATAGGAATAGTACATTACGCAACTAGTGCGGAAAGCAGGCGGTTACTCACGAGGGCGGCACAGCCGCTCGAGTAATACCGCCTGCTGTCCGCACGTGTTGCGTATACTATTTTATATGATAAGTGCGTGATGAAGTCTGGGGGCGGAGGGGGGGCGAAGCCCCCCCCACTGAAGAAAAAAGATCACATTTATTTTTAAAAAATAATTATAAAAAAGTGTGATTTAAAAATTATGCGGAACTTCTGAAGAAAAAATTAATTATATTCATGAAATATGTAGTTCAAAAAACTTGTAAAGTATTTTTAATTGAAAAAAATTAATTATAATAATTACAAAACACAATTTTTAACAATCATTAAGAATTCGCAAAAAAAAGAAAGTTATAATTATAAAAAAATATGATACAAAACGTAATTGAAAAATCGGAGAATATTTTATTTCCATTTTCTTCAAATGTCACATCACCAATAAACTCCTCCTCATCAGTAAATAAATTCTCCTCACTGCCTAACTCTTCATCACTATCAGGAATTATACGATTTTGGCTCATTTTATCTGCTTCGAAAATCACCTTTTCATTTTTCAGTCATTCCATGTATTCACTATTCGGAGGTTAGATTTCCTTCCTTGTTATTCTCTTTTAATAGGTGATGCGCATGCGCGTCATGCGTTATTTCGGGTTTCAGTTGACTATAGTCAACTGAAACCCATGCGGTTACACGCACGTATCATATAAAGTAAATTATTTTGAAACATACTGAATGATGAAAAAATTATTTAATCAATTTATATTTCCTTCAATAATGATCTTTCAATTTTGTATGAATTAATCAATTAATTAATGAATTAATTGTATTACGTATGACGAATAGAGGATAGGAAAGATTGTTGGTTCGGGGGCGATAGGAGAAATGGCGGAGTGAGGGGAGAATATCCGAGTATAGTGGAGAAGGGACAGTTCAAACATATTGGCCTTTTACAACATAGTTCAAAAGACTTTTGCGGGACAGACTGAAGAACAATGTTTGACAGTACCTTCTCTATCATACCTTACCAATAACAGGCTGCAATCTGGCGGCATTTTGCCGTCAAGTTGTACCCAAAAAACAAACAACCCTCTTGCAATCAATTGACAACAGCGGTTGTCTTAAAATTCCTATTAATTTTTAGGCACCCATTGGAATTGCTGGCACTTTGCTACCCAATTACGTCAGTAACTCTCGGGTAATTTGTCAGCAATCATTGTCTGCATTGCCGCCATACTGTCAGGAAAACTGTGGGCAAAGGCTATCTGGGACTCGCTTTACTGCGTGCTAGCATAACACAGCAGTTATGCCCAGCAGTTGTGTACTGCTGCCATCTGTTTCAGTTTTGCAAAAACTCCTTAATAACGATACGCATGCTATACCACACAGTTCAATGATAGAATTGTTACCGTGCGATCGTTGACTAATGATCGGCATAACATAACGACCCACAATATCGGCTTAGCATACACGATATAGGCACGGTAGCTGTATTAGTTGCATGGTTGGCTATCAGGGAACCGAGCAGCGTGCGACGCAAAGGGAGGTTACCTCATTAAATAGGTTGTGCCAGCGCTTCATGGATGGGTCAATTTCTCCTATGCTTTAATACTGCGCATAGAACCTTGGCATAAAGTATACGGCGCTCTAACTGTGCTCTTTTAATGTGCGGTTCACGGCGTGCAGCAATAGTAATGCTACCGTGCCTTCACCGTGTTTTTTGCGCCGTTATCATAGGTACACGCATGTAGTTATTGTACTGTTCTGCAGGGGTTCTACATGAACATCACTATTGTGTTCCGGCTGCACGCAGTAAGGCGAGGCGTAACAGCATCGTAACTGAATTTGCCTATCGGGGTAATCGTATTTCAATTCATACGAGCAAACATCGTGTATGATAGATGATATTTAGACGTAATACATATTTGGTAAATGTTGTTATCGTTGACTTTCTCTTTCTGAATAACCATTTTTATGATTATCATAGTATCAGAGACAGAGTGAACAGATTCAATTCCTCATTTAGATAAAAGGATGTCGATGGAAATTTGGATTCTGCTAATTAATTATTTGAACAAAGACTATTATGGCAATGAAGTAGAAGCAAAAATGACGCGTCAGATAATTCATAATATCTGTGACATGTCATATTGAGAAATGATGGTTTCTAATTTTCTCAAATGTCGGACCTTTTGAGAATATTTAAAGTTGTGGAAATTAATATTTGAAAATTCACATATTCTGCAGTATTTGCACTTGGAAAAATATTGTTTCCATCATCTCATCAATTCGATTAATTCATCTGTCTGTTACTTTAATAAATGTGTCAAAAACTATGTAGATCATCCATAATTGTCGAAGAATCACCCAATCAAGCATTGACGAATTTTGCCAATTAAAAAAATTGAATACGTATAGCCAAGGGAATTTCCTAGTCGGTCATTTTTACATTTTGAAGTTTGAAGTTTGGTGAATTTAGTGCCAATCCGATATTTGGAAGATTCATTATGCCCTCTTGCTTGAAAGACTGAGCGAGCAGAAAGATGACGAAAAAAATATCCTGATAAAGATTGCAAATTTCATCGGTTTGCTATTGCACAGGCTAACTTGCCAAGGTGAGCATCGCCGGAAGCTGAACAGTCAACAAATTTTGAATGCGAAGCTCATTTTTCAGTTGTAGAACCCTAGCAATATTCGGTTTGGAAATTATGTGGAATTCCCTAATAATTATTACATGGAAAATTTTAATGAAAAAATTGTGCAGATTTAACTACGACAGAGGCCTGAACTTGGTTGCTGGAGTTGTGAACCTTATGCTGCTATCAGATAAAGAAGATTACTCTCAATTCTCAGATACTTCGTTGATTCCTTACCTTATTGAATATTTCTTCCTTCTTAGCAAGATCCTCCTCGCTCAATGTGAAAGGCATCGTGGTTAATTGCTCAACGGAATTACTTGGCCTGTGAAGAAAGTAAAAGTTTGTACAAGAATTAATACCTCGTGCAATTATATTGATATAATGGAGCTACGTACTGAAGAGCATCATTCCCATCATTAAACTCATCATCATGGAATCCGTAATCTTCAATGAAATGCGATGTCATAAGTTGTCCCTGATAATTTGCATAAACCTAATGAGATTTGATGAACCGTAAATATAATTATTCGACTTCTGTTTGTCCTGAGTTGTTCTCTTAATCTTTGAGAATAGTCAGGACCTTCCGGAGCCTTACCTGCTGAATGTAGGCGTCCTGGGAGTAGGAGTATTCCTCGGCATTCGCCTCTGAAGATGTCATAAAAGACTGCGCCTTTCCACCCTAAAGTTCAAAATCAAACAGTCATTGAACGAACTAACTAGGATCAATAAAATAGCATTCGGTAATTGAACGTTAATCATGAAATTGTTTCGGTAATTATCAATTTCAATGAAAAGATATTATTTTAAAACGCTTGATATTTTCTTCCAAAACCACGAATTTTCTAGATGTCGCATAATTAATAGAAATATATCGTTTCAATCATAAAAATTGATTTTGTCACATCACTCATTGATCAAGCCACTAAGAACGTATTACCAGCAAAATTTGATGGGTGTCATTTATTTCAGCCAGCTGAGTATTTACAAGATTATCCCATTGATTAAAGCACTCTGTAGTAATATTGGTCTTCAAAAATTTCTCCAAGCCTTCGCACTTCTCTGATTGTTTGACAATATTATTAGCTACGCCAATCAAATGACCCATGTAGCCCTGGCGTACACCCTTCTCCTTGCTTTGATGAGTATCATTGCCAGCCCAAGCCTCCAAAATGCGTTCGATCAATTTACACTGGGAAAATATCTACAATACATGAAATTACGTTATTATTTTTATTATGCGGTCAATGAGCACGAATTCGACTTTGAATTTCCTTGCTCCTTTTTCGGTAGAGGATGAAAATGAGAAAAAAGGAAACCTGAGTGAATAAAGTAGTGACAGGATGAACCGAAAATGAATTTCAATTTCAATACAGAACAAATCAATCTCTCAAAAATATTTAAAAAGTCAAAAGACTTGACTATATTTTCATGCAGGGTCCGCACAAGAGGGATGGTCGCAAGAATCATAACTAGTAAGGGTCTAATAACAGAGCAGGCAAGGCAATCTCAAGGATGAAATAAAAACGAGGTTCAACTAGGAGAAGCAGACGGGATAATCACAAGCGTCAAATAACTATAAAATCGAGTGGAACAATCAGAAGGCTTTCCCGTTTAATCCTTGCCATCACTTGACGCCCGTGATTGTCCTGCTTGCCTGTCTAGTTTGACCTTGTCTGTCCCAGTTGCCCCTAGTGATTGTTTAACCCATGAGATTATACTATTTGCCTTCATTGTTTAACCCTAGCAAGGTATGATTCTTCCGAAATTTGACACTCTAGAAGTACAAGATCACTCTTGAGATTTTTCGAATTTGATAAATGAAACAAGTAGGGTAGAACTCCTATTCGGCAGAAGCCATGTGACTGTTTCTTCATGTGTTATAAGTCTTTTTTTTCTACCAATTCCATTAGTAATAAGCTCCCGAATGGATCCGTAGCAATTCTAATTTCAAAAATGAAAATTGGAAATTCCTATTAAGCTTCCCGACTTTATCTGATGGATATTATCGTTAAAAAACTAATGAATATTTCATTTTTTAGTCTCAATTTTTTTTCATTTATTAATTTTGTAATATTCTCACTTTTTTGGAATGGTTTCTTCAATAGTATCAATCATAAAGAGTAATTGAGATTAATTAGCAGTGCAAAAACTATTATTCTTTTATTTTTAGTCCTATGCCGCGGACGCGTCACACCTTTTTATATTTCGTTTTATTATCTTTTTCACCACAAAATCTTTAATAAACATTCATTTATTATGAAACCGACTAATATTTAACAATATGATATAAAATAGAATTGAGCATAATTTAATGTTGAATGACTTTTTTAATCATCCAGACGCGAAAATCATCGATAAAGTGACGATGTCATTTTTTAGAAAAAACTATTTTTAGATGAATGGCTCTATGCCATGATGTACTGAATCGATCGACCCAAAATTTTGTATAAAAGTGAGATCCGATAATACTGATTAGTAGGTAGAATTTTATGGGGTTCCTGTCAACTTTTACGCGGATTACGGGACGTGAAATTCACTATGATATGGAAAAAATGGAAAAACGTGAATATCTCGGAAACTTTGTATGGATCTCGATAGGTAGCAGTATGATGAGTATTTTGAAAAAAAAATTGGAATCGGAACAGTATTTTAGGAGATATTGAACAAAACAGTTTTTCACAAGAAGTTGAATATTTTCTAAACCACTTGTTCGATTTCGCCTACTCACAAACTCATCCTGTAATGTCATAAGAGCTACAATTTCACCAAATTTCAATATCCTATCTCAATTTTTTCGGAAGTTATCGTGTATACATTAGTTTTATCATAAAAATTTCAAAATGCCAATTATCAAAATGTGCTTTGTTTCGTAGGGAGATTATGACTCGATTTGATAGATATGACCACAATGAACACTTTGACGTCAAAAAAATTCATTTAGGTCACGTAGTTTTGGAAATATGGAGGAAAAACGATTTTTGAGGAATTGCTCTATCTCAAAAACTACTTGACCGATTGGGCTAAAACTGCGCCCAGAGCTGTTCCCAAATGATAGCAATTATGTGACGAAATTTCAGCTTTATAGCTGCAGCTTTACTTGTCTTTTTGTTGAGATTTATAAAAAAAAATCCGAAAAATCTGCACACACATACGGGCATACATACACACATTTTCTAAAAAAATATCTTCACGTTTTACGACATTCTACACCATTTCCAATCAAAATTAGAAGATCGTAAAAATGACCGTTCACATTTAACGTTTAATTTTTGTACTCTTTCTCTGCTTCCAGTCCGATCATATCATGAAAATTCCTGTGATGTCACCCTTTGTTTTCATAAAAATCTTGTTTTACAGCCCTCATAAAACGGGATATCTCTTTATATAGCTTTTTATATGGTGCCACTTGGCTCTCCATAAAAAGTCATATGAATATCTTCATCATATGGAGATTGAGAGATATTCTTTGCAATGGTATCCGTCATGAAATCAATTTGACTCATCCAGTTCTACAACTAGTTTTGTTTTACAACTTACGTGCGTATAAACGAGTTCCCTATTCTCCTCCCAGTTTCCATTAATAACTAAGGCCAAGGATTGTTCTACTTGGGTGTGCAAGAAATTATTCCAAGAGTACTTGAAAAACAAATCCTGAAATTAAAGAAACACATAAAATTGATTCTTCCAATACATGAGTGTGAAATAATATTCTTCATCACACTGTCCGTAAAACGACATTTACCGCGTAAACGTTGATTACGACGTTTCACGGACAGGAAGTGATGAAAATCACTTTGTGTCCGTCAGACGTCGTTTTCGGAGAGTGTGAAGAAAAATTATGTTTCTCACTCGGTCGAAAAGAACTTTTCTGACGCGTGTAATTGCATTCCTCGGTTTCGCCACCGTCTGCAATCCTTGCACTCGTCGGGAAAAATTTTTTCGGCCTTGTGTCGAAAATAGCTAGTTCGTCACTGTGGCAAAGAAAATTTTTATGGCGAATATGGGGCTATAGGACGAACCGAAGCTGAGTTCTGCGTGTATATTCGCCAGAAAATTTTTTGTCGACACAGTGACGAAACATATTTTTTGTGCCGACGTTCGTGAGCGGCTGTTTAGCACGCGCAGTGCGCATCAAACGAGGCTCCACGAACTGCGTGACAAAAATGTAATTTGATGATTTCATTGTCTCAGTAGCGCATTGATAAACTTCTATTTTTCCTAATGGGATTTCAACCAATCAGAGCGTAGTATTTGAAGGTATCCGACAGTTTTATTTTGGATATTTCCTCCTAGCTTTGGAATATTTCACAGTAGCTCTTTATTTTTTTTACTTGAATATTTTACAGTAGTTCTTCATTTGTTCGGCACATTTCAGATTGAATCTCATATTTGACAGTCTACGGAATTCGGATTAGTCTATTACCATAATCCTATATGCAGGGTGTCCCAGAAGTGGTGGTCTTCCCAGTAAGGGTGGCTTTTGGAGGTAATGCTGAGTGAAAAAGTCCTTTGACACTTTTTGATAAGATACACCCGTGAAGAGATATTAATACTTGAAGTTGGATCAATGTTAAATGCGCATTAAGTGTAAGCTTATCCATGAGCATTCGGCGGTTGTGTGGGAGCTAACGCCACCAAATGCTGACGCACGGTATCGGCTTTACAGCTGTGATAGTATTCGTTCCCCCTTCTCCCAACGGAATAACAGAGAGAGAACATCGTGTGTTCTCTCCTCATCTGCAGAACACGCGATGCTCTCTCTTTTTTGTTTGTTTGGAGAAGGGAGAACCAATACTATCACAGCTATAACACGGATACCGCGCGTCAGCGTCTGGTGGGGATGGCTCCCAGGTGACCACCGAATATTCAAGGATGGGCTTACCTAATGCGCGTTCATCATTGATCGAACTTCAAGGGTTAATATCGTTTTAGAAGAAGATCTCTGAAGAGATCTCGTTCAGGAGGAGATTTCTTTTAATCTTTTGGGTTAATTTATCTTTTTTATCAAAAAGTGAATCAATTTTTGATCAGGCGTACTACTAAAGAGATATTAATCCTTAGATCACTCCCAGACTGCACCCTTTCCGGGATGTCCACCACTTCTGGAACATCTTGTAGAACAATCCGTGATTATGAACCTGATCCTTTTTCTGGTTTTCACGCTAATGTCTCTCTTCCTGTTTGATGAATCTTATACGTTTCATACCCATCCGAAAGCCTATTAAATAAGCTTTAAATTGACACGTGAAGCATTACATGCTGACCATTTATCATTAAGGGGTAACGGAACCGACCACAAAAAGACGTTTACCAAAAACAAGTTTTCTTGGATTCTATGCAATGAGAATCAATGAAACTTTTTCCCCGTATTGAGAGTAGCGGAACGCATCGCTCTCTTCTCGTGCTTTTCTTATTTATGCAAAAAAAAATTGCAAATTATTTAACGGCAAGGACCAGGGCACGGCCGACGCCATTTTATTTATAGGAATCTGCCAAGTCATGGTAGAAAAACCGATTTTTTGTAGATTTTTCTTAGCCGATGGCTATTTTCATGAGAAGAGAGCGATCGAGTGAGATCCAAGACAGAGATTTTGAGTACAAAAACGTACTTTTGTTGCGTAATTTTCGTAAAAACTTGGTTATGATGATTGGGTGGTATCCAGGAGGTAACATGTCCTTTACAGGGCACCAATTGTAAGAGGGAAGTACTTTTACGAGTCAGAAGATGATGTAGAATGTTTCCATACCATTATTATTTATTTATATCTATTTATTTATATTTTATTGAATTTTGTGCTTTTCACGTACAAAATCCAAAAAACCACGGGAACCTGCATTACCGATAGGGGGGACCCCTAACCGCTGCGAGCGACGGGTTCCGTTACCCCTTAAGTTATAGCACTTTTAGACAAAAATTAGTTTTCGTGCTTTTAATTCAAAATCAACTGTGGCTGGATTCTTCTATTCTTTTACGCCAAATCAATCCAAATGTTGATATAAGATCTTGAAAGGCATTACTCATTCTTAAAATTGTGATGTATTGAATGCACTTTAGTTGAATTATCGTAACGTTATTGGAAATTCTTTCTCTTATAAACGACATGTCACACCCTAAAATTCGCTCTTTTCATCCATTACATAGTTCAACAACATTTAGATGTTTTTTGCCCTGAGTACAAAATTACCACCTCTCGATAGATTTTGTCGCGCTGAATCCGAATCTCTTCTCCGTTTTTCTCAAAATACAATCGTTATCGCGGACGAAAATATTAAAATCTCAAAAAAGGGCCAAAACACGTGGTTATAAAGATAATCGAAAAATAACCGCTACCTGGATTGATTTCCATTTTAATATCAGTGTCTCGGTACACCTACGGACAATTGGGAATTAATTCATGAAAAATCAAAAAAACAGAAACACTGAAGAGTTGAAAATTAAAAATCCCCGACAGAAAAGCTTTCAATTGACTTATTTAAAAACTGAAAAACTGAAAATTAAAAATCCCTGAAAGAAAAGTTTTCAATTGACTTATTTAGCAACTGAAAAAACAAAAAAATGAAAAACAGGAAAATTGAAAATTAAAAACCCCCGACGGAAAAGTTATCCTTGAGTAGTTTAAAGAGAGGAAAATGAAAACCCAAAATTTTAATTGAACGAATTTTAGAGCAACTGAAATTTCTTTTGTAACAGAAGAAGCAGCAGAAAAAAATTGGGGGGACATGTAGAGTCACGAAAATGTTGGTGACAACTTTTTCGTCGGGGGCAGGGATCGTCATTAATCATTACTTTGGCAATGATTACACCTCAGATTGATGATTATATTTGTAATCCATCAATCTCTCCACTGATTTTTTATTACAAGACAAATCGGCAATCAGGACTCAAAACTCTTGAATATTTAATCAATCGATAATCATAACGTAAATGTGCTTGATTACTTAATAATTCATCAATCGCAAGTTGTATTGATGAATTACTCCATCAATCGTCAATCAATTTAAAAAATTATTTAATTATTTCATTAAGCGTTGATTTGACTGATAAATTATTTGATTAATTAATTAAGCATTAATCTCATTCAAAAATTATTTGATTATTGCATTGAACGTTAATTCAACTTTATTATATTTTTTAAATTTAATATCATGATTTTTTCCATTCTATCATATCAAATGCAATCAAATTTTTTCAAATTTTTTTTATTTTATTTGTTCCTCATAATAAAATCACAAAATGAAACTTGGAAAATTCCCAAAAATTCACATAAGAAGAATTCCAAAAGAATAAGTTATATAGAAAAATCGACCTTCATCGGCTTTATTCTATGAACAAATATCTATTAACAAATGCATAGGAAAATTGCAGAATTTTCAATAAAATTGGTGCAAAAAATGAAATTTTTCAATAGAATTTTAATAAAAATCTCATAGAATTCTTGTAGTTTCAAAGAAAATCAATAGAATTTTTTAGAGAAAGCGACATTTTTTGACATATAATTTTGTTTGTTAGTCATTTATGATATTTGTTTTTTTAGTTCAAAGTTGCATAAAAATTTCGTGCATGTATGGCGGGAAAACAAGAAAATTTCTATTTATTTCCATTTATGATAATTATGAGAATCTAGAATCTATTTTTTTGTTTGTTAGTATCCGAGATGATTCGGTAATGTGCCTTGTTGAAAATTATTGGAAAATTATCATTAAATGTATTGTGTTATGTTATCCCTGGCAACTTAGTATCCTGGCTGTTACGAGGATATAGCGAGGATGTTATTTTAATGTGAAAAAGGCCGAAAATGACATACATACGTATCCGAAAATAGTTAAAAAGTTGAAAGATGATCGATTTGTTTCAATTAATACAGTTTATTGTTCTATTTTCTAATAATTTGCAGAAATGGGTGAGAGTGTAAATATGCCAATACAATCCCCGATCAACGAATGCCGCGAGATGGCGTTAGAATTATATGACCGCCCTGGTTGGGCGGGTTAACAGCACTGCGATTGCTGCCGCAGCAGTCGCAGGCCAGCCGTCTGCCGAACGAGTCGACAGAAGGGTATTGCGGCGCATTTTGTTATTCTATTTTAGCTGAAAAAATGTTGATATTTTAAATTATTCAATGCTGATGACTGTCAGGGTGGCAAATAGACGCATGTATCCGGAGGTATGAAAATTGAGGGGGCGAGGAGGAGGGGTCTGAGATTACATTTTTATCAAATTTACACCTTCGAAAACATGCACTGATTTTTTATAATTTTTTAAACAATGCATTTCGGGGAAAATACATGAGTATGCGGTTTCTCCGGGGGGGGGGGGGG